>NW_012114733.1:3773269-3777760 GCF_000951035.1 Colobus angolensis palliatus | reverse complement strand
CCCGTCTCGGCCTCCCAAAGTGCTAGGATTACAGGCTTGAGCCACCGCGCCTGGCCCCTTTTTCTTTTTTTAAAACAGGGTCACCCAGGCTGGAGTGCAGTGGCACCATCACAGTTCACTGCAGCCTCAACCTCCTGGGCTCGAGCAATCCTCTGGCCTCGGCCTCTCGAGTAGCTGGGACTGCAGAAACTTGCCACCGTGCCCGGCTACTTTTTAAATTTTTTGTAGAGACTAAGTCTCACTATCTGGTCCAGGCTTCTTCTTCTTTTTTTTTTCAAGACAGAATCTTGCTCTGTCACAGGCTGGGGTGCAATGGTGTGATCATGGCTCACTGCAGCCTAGACCTCTGGGTGTAAGTGATCCTCCCACTTCAGCCTCCCAAATAGCTGGGACCACAGATGCATGCCACCATGCCTAATTTTTTAATTTGTAGAAACAGGGTCCCACTATGTTGCCGAGGCTGGTCTTGAACTCCTGGGCTCAAGTGATCCTCTCACCTCAGACTCCCAAAGTGTTGGGATTACAGGCATGAACCATGGCACCCAGCTCTTTCTTCTTTTTTAATGTAGTCATTTACAGCTATAAACTTTCCTATTAGCACTGTTTTAGCTACAGCCCATGATGTTTGATATGTTGTATCTTCATTTTGATTCATTGGAAAGTACTTCCTCTCTTTTTTTCTTCTCTTAGAAACAGGGTCTCACTCTGTTGTCCAGGCCAGAGTATAGTGGTGTGATCATGACTCACTGCAGCCTCAATCTCCTGGACTCAAGTGATCCTCCCATCTCAGCCCCCAGAGTAGCTGGGACCACAGGTGCTTGCCACCATGCTAGGCTATCTTTTTGGAGAGATGAGGTCTTGCTATGTTGCCCAGGCTAGTCTTGAACTCCTGGGCTCAAGTGATCCTCCTGCCTCAGCCTCCCAAAGTGCTGCAATTATAAGCATGAGCTACTGCACCTGGCTTCAAAGTACTTTCTAGTTTTCCTTGTGATTCCTCTTTGTTCCACTGGTTATTTATGTGGGTGTTAGTTAATTTCCACATATTTGTGAATTTTGCTCATCTTTCTGTTATTTCCAGTTTCACTCCATGTGATCAGCCTCTGTTAATCTGTTTTCAACATGCCCTTATGTTCCTAAATGTTTGTTAAGAAATCATTTATTTCTCAGGCCGGGCGCGGTGGCTCAAGCCTGTAATCCCAGCACTTTGGGAGGCCGAGACGGGCGGATCACGAGGTCAGGAGATCGAGACCATCCTGGCTAACACGGTGAAACCCCGTCTCTACTAAAAATACAAAAAAACTAGCCGGGCGAGGTGGTGGGCGCCTGTAGTCCCAGCTACTCCGGAGGCTGAGGCAGGAGAATGGTAAACCCGGGAGGCGGAGCTTGCAGTGAGCTGAGATCCGGCCACTGCACTCCAGTCCGGGCGACAGAGCGAGACTCCGCCTCAAAAAAAAAAAAAAAAAAAAAAAATCATTTATTTCTCTATGTTTTTAAATTTGTTTTTAAAAATGTTGGGTAGCATATGCTATTCTTTTATAATTCTTTTGATCTTATCTATATCTGAGTATGTTCTCTCTCATTTCTTATTTGTATATACATATCTTTTCCTTAGGCAAGCAAAAAGTTAACTGATTCACTGGATTTTTCAAATAATCAGTTTTTGTATTTATTAATCCTTGTGACTATTTTATCTTCTAGGTCATTCATTCTAGCTTTTATCTTTAATCATTTCATTTTTTACCATCATTTTGGTTATATGATTTTTTTCTCACTTCTTCAGATGAGTATTAATTAACTCTTCCATGTTCTCATGCCCAAATGCTGCGTCTTCTGAATCTGTCTTCTGAGTTCCTTGACATTTCCCTCCCAGCTTTCATCTGTATTTTCTGTCTTCTGAGTTCCTTAACATTTCCCTCCCAGCTTTCATCTGTATTTTGGGTTTTTGTTTTGGAATATTTCCTCTAAGTAATTTTCCAAGTCACTAATTTTGTTTTCAAGAGTATCCCATCTTGATTATTTATTGGATAATTGTATTTTTTTTTGTAGATGGGATCTTGCTATGTCACCCAGGCTGGTCTCAAACTCCTGGCCTTATGTGATCCTCCTATCTCAGCCTCCCAAAGTGCTGGGATTGTGAGCCACTGTGCCCAGTCCTGATTGTTTAAAATTAAAACTCATGATTTTAGTTCCAAAATGTCCTTTTTACTTAATACTGAATGTCAGCCAGCTCTGAGATCAAAATTGTATTGCTATAACTAGTTGACTTTGCCTCATGCCAGTGCCTACAGTGCTGGCTGCCCGGGCAACCTGTTCTGAGCACTCTCCCTGTGATTCCTCTCTGTTGCAGGGTCCACTGAGGTGCGCAGCTATTTTCCCTTTGCTGGCTATGGCTCCATTCACCCTTAGGGCTGAGTTCAGGTTGTTGCAGTATCTTAAGCACCAGAACCAGTCTGCAAGCTGTCAGTCCTCTGTTGGGGGCTATGGGAGCATCACAGGGAGAATCTCCTCACCTACAAAGGCTAGAATCCACAGTCTCAGAACTACGGAAGACCTGGCCCCACTCTTCCTTCCCCCTGAAGTACTCTGAGGGCCAGAGACCTTCAACCCAGGAACATTCCTTCAGACAACTGCCTTTCCTCTCAGGGTTTGTGGATCTCCATAAGCCAAGTTCTCTTCAGGCCCCAAAGAACTCCTGCCCTCACCTTAGGGCTCCCTGACTCCTGCAGGCTCTCTGCTTCTATAATCACAGGACCAGCCCACACTGGGCCTATTCTGTTGATAACAAAATGTTGAGTTACCGTATAACAGGGTCCACAGCTGCAAGTCATGTAGCCTGGACATGTGCAATAGAAAAAGCTTTGACTTCTAACAACACCCAGAACCAGGGATTCCTCCCCTTGGAACCAACAAGACTGGAACAGAACCAGACCCTGCATGCCAGAACTTCTTCAGAAGTGAGGGGTCTACAGACGTGGAAGATGTAGGACTCGGCATACCTCACTGTAAGCTGTCAAATCTGAAGCACTCTAATTAGACCTTGCCAAGCCAGCATTCCCAAATTCCTTCCCCTGCCTTCTGATCCCTTAAAACTTGCCCCAGACCCTAAACTGGGGAGAGAAATTTCAGCTGACTCCTGTCTCCTTGCGGGCTGGTTTTGCAATAAATAAAGCCCTTCTTTTCTCAAAAGCTGGTGCCATAGTTATTGGCTTCTGTGCACATCAGGCAGCAAACGCATTTGCTCAATAACACTTCCTGATCCTACCTCCTGTCAGTCCACTTCTCCATTCAGGACCCATTCAGGCTGCCATCTTCCCCTGAAAGGCACTAGCATCTCTTCTCCTTCCTTAATCTAGTTATATAATACTTATTATCCATTTGCCAAAAGCCATGCCTACTACAGGCAACCTGTAGTGGACAGGATCATTGTCCTACTCAGAGGTCTTTGTTTCATCCTGAAACTCACTTCCAGCTTCTGTGGACAGTTCCAATATGAAATGACCGTATCTGAACTCAAGCATCTGTGTCTCTCCACCTGAGGACATTCTCTGCCAGACATGTTCTTGGTTAAAAGACAGGCCATAACTACCAAGCCTCAAGTATTGAGGGGTTAAGGCCTCCGGGGAGAGGCCCTCAACAAATGAAGAACAAGTATTGCTGACTCCAGCCTCTCAGTCCTTCCTGGGCAATGAAGGAGCAGTTGGTAAATATTCTGGCTTCCTCAGCTCTTCACTGGGACAAACCGAAGGCATGTTCCATCCAGTCTCCCACAGTGTCCCCAGTGGGACCTAGCTCTAGAACCCCACACAGTGATGGTGATAACCTGGTCGCTAATACAACCTTTTCCAGATGTCCTCACTTCCCTGTCTCACCTCTGTACTTCTCCACTGTGCTTTCTGGGATCAGCAACCAGATAAACTTCTTGTACTGAAGTCCCTGTTTCAGGGTCTGATTTTGGGAAACCCCAAATAAGACACAACATACCCGAGGCATAGTGGCATCTCTGACAGACAGTTACCAGCATTCAGGGCCAACTGGCATCTGGGTCAATAACATAGCATTTCCAGTGCAGGGCTTCTCTCCAGTCAGGGTCTATGTCTCTTTCATGGGTCAGGTCAATGCAGATAATACAGAATATAAATCTAAATTGCACCATGGTAGATCATGAATAGTAGGAATGAAAATGTAAATAAAAAGGACTAAGAGTGGGTAAATGTTAGACTATCCGAGTTGACCAAAAGATAATATTTACCAGAGAAGGCCACAGACATTGTGCTAGATAAGGTGCAAATCCTTTATGTCTATTGTATATTTAGAGTTGCCTTTGTGCATCAAAAAACAGTGAAAAGGAAATTCATGGAATGAGAGGTGATATTTGTAAATTATATATCTGATAAGGAATTAAGAATACATAGGCTGGGCATGGTGCTCACGTCTGTAATACCAGCACTTCGGGAGGCCGAGGCGGGAGGATCACCTGAGATCAGGAGTTTG
>NW_012114733.1:3767061-3772599 GCF_000951035.1 Colobus angolensis palliatus | reverse complement strand
GGAGGCTGAGGCACGGGAATTGCTTGAACCTGGGAGGTGGAGGTTCCAGTGAGCCGAGATGGTGCCACTGTGCTCCAGCCTGGGCAACAGAGTGGGACTCCATCTCAAAAAAAAAAAAAAAAGATATAAATAACTGCTATAACTCAACAACAAATCTCCTAAGAAACCCAATTTTAAAAAGGGCAAAGGACTCGAATACACATTTCTCCGCAGAAGATGTACAAATGCATGGTAAGCATATGAAAAAATGCTCAACATCGCTGATCATTGGGGAAATGGCCATCAAAACCACAATGAGATACCACTTTACACCTCTCACAATTGCTATTACTTGAAGAAACAGAAAATAACAAATGTTGGTGGGGGATATGGAGAAATCAGAACCTTTGTGCACTGCTGGTGGGAATGGCTATTCCTCAAAAAATTAAACATACAATTGCCCTATATCCAACAACTCCACTTCTGGATATACACCAAAACAAAAGCAGAAAGCAGGGCCTCAACTAGATACTTGCACATCAATGTAAAGTGGCATTATTCACTACAGCCGAAAGGATGGAACAACCCTAGTGTCCCTCGATGGATAAATGGATAAACAAAATGTGCTATATATATGCAATGAAATATTCCGCCTTAAAAGGAAGTAGGCCAGGCACAGGAGATCATGCTTGTAATCCCAGGACTTTGGGAGGCCAAGGCAGGAGGATCACTTCAGGTCAGGAGTTCCAGACCAGCCTGGGCAACATAGCGAGACCCCTGTCTCTACAAAAATGTTTAAAAATAGCCAGTCATAATGGTGCGTGCCAGTAGTCCCAGCTAAGTGGGAGGAAGCTAAGTGAGGCAGGAAGGTCGCTTGAGCCTGGGAGGCCAAGGTTGCAGTGAGCCAAGATCCTGCTACTGCACTCCAGCCTGGGCAAAAGAATGAGACCCTATCTGAAAAAAAGAAAAAAGGAAGTAAATTCTGACACATGCCACAACATTGAGGAACCTTGAAGACATTATGCTAAAATAAGGCAGAAACAAAAGGACAAATATTGTATGATCCAGTTATATGAGACTCCTAAAGTAGTCAAATTCATGGAGCCAGAAAGTAGAATGGTGGCCGCCAGGGGCCAGAGAAAAGGGGAAAGAGGAAATGAAGAGTTACTGTTTAACAGGTCCTGAGCTTGAATTTGAGAAAATTAAAAAGCTCTCAGATGGATAATGGTGATGGTTGTACAACAATGTGAATATACTTAATGCCTCTGAACTGTACACTTAAAAATACTTAAAACAGTAAATTTTGTGTTATGTATATTTTACCACAATAAAAAATACTTTAGAGTTGTGAAATACTACTAAGGCTACCTCCTAAAAATACGTCATGCTTATATCTGAAATATCATACAATAATGTAAAGGAAAGGAAACATTCAAATTCAAAACTTTTTGTGACTACAGAACTCTACAGACACACTGACTGACTCTAATTAGGTATAAATGAAATTACCAGGAAATGGTTCCTTGATGATACCTGTGACTGCGCCTGCTATTTTGAGTATAACATCAGTGGCTGACATGGTATTAGAAAGTCTTACTCTGTGCAGAGTAGTGAAGAAGCCTGTGTTTCTTCTTACAAAAAACGTGAAGTGCATATAGGTCCCCTAGACTTCACTGGACTCTAGCCAGCAGTACATCATGACAAACTAGCCAAATATAAGCCCTGTTGTAGACACAGAATAATTATAAGACAAGGAACTTGTCATCCACTTGTGCAGCGATTAGCACAAATAAGCCAAAATAGGAGTTGAAACAAGGTCAAAAAGAAATCACTTATATATGGAATAGGTGGTATATCCCTTCTTTTTTTTCTGCAAATTAAGACACCAAATTGCTTTTACTCACTAGAAGAATGGCCCTTGTACTTTCTCAACAAAGAATAAGGCATTTTCCCATCTGTCACAGCAGCTTCTGCTGATGACCAGAAACATCCTTCATTCCTTCATTTAAGCCTAAACCTTATGCAAAGCCCCTGCCATGCTCAAATCAGCTCTTGGGAATGGATGTTATAGCTGGGAATCTTAGGAACCGGAGAAGACATCATTACCAGGAATGACATTGTGATAAAGATCTCTTGCCCTCTGCAAGACTGGGATAGGGTATGGAGTCTCACTGTCCATCATACAAATGAGAAAAATTAGGACAAAGAAAGAACACCAGGTGTATAAGGAAAAGCAACGGAGAAATGTCTAAGACACTAGTTCTCAACCTTGGCTGCAAGTTGGAATCATGTAGGGAACTGTAAAGAAATACTCATGCCTGAGTCCCTTCCATCACCCCAGTCATTCTCCATTGAGATTATGATTCAATCTGGGATTGTGATACGGGCATCAGGAATGTTATAAAGTCACCATGGGATCTAATTCCTAGCCAAGGTTGTAAACCACTGCTTTAAAAAGACAAATTTCCTGATTCTTAGGTCAGTCTTCTGGGACCCTGGCTGGAATCACAATTTACTGCAAGAGCTAATAACCAGAATTAAAATAGTCTTGAAAAAACACTCTCCAAAATGACAGTGAAGATGTGATTATATTCCTTCACTAGAGGGCGAAATTTCTTAATTTTCAACATTTAATAACTATCATTGCCTCAAGGTTAAGAATTCACTGAGGTTCCTCTCTTAAAACAAAACAAAACAAAAACGAGTAATGAAGTTCTAATGGAAGTATACTAAAGCTTGACTTTCATGCTATCAGCTCCTACCTATTTATGAAGTGAGACTTTAAGACACAATTGAGAGCACTGTATCCTTTCATTGCTACATACCCTCTTCCCAAAGGGTTTGTATTTTATAGGGTGTATTGTTTTTACAAAGTACATGGCTTTGCTGTGTAGTCTATGTTACAAAACAGGAGGAACGGCATCTTGAAACAGAAATTTTGTGTTACTAACCAGCTCCCAGAGGGATCAACTCTGAGGCTGCTGGTAGAGAACTACACTTTGAGCAGTAGGAGGTGGAGAACCTAGGGGCAGATACCATAACTCATTTTCTGAAGATGTTCTAACATGGAAACTCACACACTGATAATGTTTCCTGCCCATCTATTATTCATCTATCTATGTATCCATCAATCTATCATCTGTCTATCTGTCATCTATCATCATGAAGGCAGAAAGACCACAAATCCAGGGGATTCCAAATTGACCGGGTATTAGAATCACTTGGTTTTGTCTTAAAAATAAAGATTCTAGGCCAGGCGTGGTGGCTCATGCCTGTAATCCCAGCACTTTGGGAGGCCAAGCCAGGCACATCACCTGAGGTCAAGAGTTAGAGACCAGCCTGACCAACAGGGAGAAACCCCATTTCTACCAAAAATGCAAAATTAGCTGGGTGTGGGGGCACATGCCTGTAATCCCAGCTACTTGGGAGGCTGAGGCAGGAGAATCGTTTGAATGCGGGAGGCAGAGGATGCGGTGAGCCCAGATCATGCCATTGTACTCCAACCTGGGCAACAAGAGCAAAACCCCATCTCAAAAAATAAATAAATGAATAAAAATAAAAATAAATTTAAAAATAAAAATAAAGAATCTTAGTCTCAACCCCTGGAGGTTATGATCAGTACGTCTGGAGTGGGGCCTGGAATTTGTACTTTAACAAGTGCCCAGGAGATTTTGCTGGAGGCTGTTGCTTTTGAAAATCACTGTTCTTCTTCAAAGTTTTTCCTTTACAAAGAAATTGAGGCTGAAAGAGGAGACAGGACCTTTCAAAGTTAGTGACGTTACCAAAGCAGGATCCAGGTTCTCCTGCCCCTGCTAAACTGAGACACTTGTTGGAATTCAGCATGTGTGCTTGATTCTTCTTCTTATGCGGTGTCACTGACAGGTGTAGTAAGCTAGCTTCCAAAGACAGCCCACAATGAACCACATCGCCCAACATTCACACCCAGGTGTTGCCCCTCCCTGATTCAATCTGGGCTCACCCTGTGACTTGCTTTAATAGATAGACTAATCTGGAAGGAATGCAGTGTAACTTAGGAGGTTGGGCCATTAGAGATTCGCAGCTTCTGCATGCTTCATCTGGGAACATGCATTTTGAACCCTGACATTGTGCTGTAAGGAACAAGGAAGCTCAAGGAACTACAAGGAGAGCCCCATATGGAGAAAAACCAAGGCCCTAGTGAACATCCTCAAATGCACTCCCAGCCCACAGCTCCTCACCAGCTATGTGAGGGAGAACACGGTGCACCTTCTAGCCACGCCCTCCCCAGTGGAGTGGAACTGTCTAGCAAGTCATAGAATAACATAAATAACAAGTTGTTGTTCTAAGCCTTTAAGTTTTGGGGTGTATGCTATAAAACAATAGGTTGCTGAAACAACAAGAAAAGAAATGCCCTTACCTGTTTGGCTGGAAACAGATCTGATCATAACCTGTGAGTTCACACAAATCCTTCTCAAGCTCTCGGAAAAGATGCTGATATCCTTGAGCTTGGTCCAGAGGCACAAAGGGGTGGATGTTTGCAAATTCTTTCCATGTGATAGGCTGAAAAGACAGAAAACAAAAATGCATATATACATATGATAATAGCAATAGCAATCATAACTTTAATAATAATGATGATGTTGAGAAAAGCTATGTGCCAGGCACTGTTCTAAGCGCTATACATATGTTAATTTATTTAAGTTCCACCACAACCTTAAAAGGTAAGTACCATTACTGTCTTCATTTAAAAGTGGGACATAGTTGCCCAGAAAGGGAACTTATACAAAAATGCAATGTTTTGCTAGCTTTTCAGGGAAAAAAAGCCCCCCAAATAGATTTCTTTCCATGAAACACAATGGGCTGCTTCAGATATGCCTGGCATAAACTCTTATATAGCAATATACTGTTCTCTTTCTTCACTAAGTGGAACAAGAAACAAACACAAAAGTAAATGGGTAGGCCAGTCGCAGTGGTTCACACCTATAATTCCAGAACTTTGGGAAGCCGAGGTGGGAGGACTGCTTGAGGCCAGGAGTCTGAGATCAGACTGGCCAACATAGCATGACCCTGATTCTATTTTTTTTAAAAAAAGGAATGGAGAGGGAAATCTTATCATGATATAAAATGATTTCTTTTGTCTGATATGATTTGTCACATCAGAATAAACATAAGAAATGAAAGGAAAAAAAAAAAAGCTTTGCTAAAATGGATCCTGGCCTAGTAGAGATACTTGCCAACCACAACAGCGAGTTGCACAAATCTTCTGTTGACTTGAACCCCTATCTTTCTGATACAGGAATGGATCTCTAGAAAGCAGGCTTAAGGTTCTTAATTCTACCAGAGATTTAGAACTATAAACAATTTTTTTCAAAAAGCTTTTAATATGACAGGTTTAAAGCGGGTGGGGGTGGGTGAGGGATAGGATAGAAAGGCATAAACACCATATATATTTAATTAATTTTATTAAAAAAGGCTGGGTGAGGTGGCTTACGCTTGTAATCCCAGCACTTTGGGAGGCCGAGGTGGGTGGATCACGAGGTCAGGAGATCAAGACCATCCTGGCTAACACGGTGAAACCCC
>NW_012114733.1:3764757-3766946 GCF_000951035.1 Colobus angolensis palliatus | reverse complement strand
CACTCCAGCCTGGGAGACAGAGCGAGGCTCTGCCTCAAAAAAAAAAAAAAAAGTATTAAAAAAATAAGTTTACTCATACATTTAAATGATGAAGTGAGAAATACAGGGATTCTCCCAAGACTGGTGAATAGCAAGGTGAAGAATTATTAAAATAGTTCTTCAATCACAGAATCACAGTCCCAGTAGATTTCACTAGTTCTGGGCTTAGGTGGAAGCCAGAACACTGCCCCTTGCTGAGTATCCACTTATAGAAGTGAGCTACTTACCGCAAGTTCAGACGAACTGTTCAGTTTCATGGTGCAGGATCCCTTTAAGAAGCACATCCAAAATGTATCACATTAGTGATTTCCTATAGTCCATCAATCAACCCTCCATTCTCCCAGCATGGCCACCCCTTTGTTGCTCTTGGAGCGTATTAGGTAGGACCAAGAGAGGTGGGATTGGGGTAGCTTGGAAATGAGAAAAAAGGCCACAAATAACTACCAGTGGAATCATGCTGTGAACAAGGGAAATGTCTTTATTTTCCAGTTTCTTCATATACCGGACAATATTTGTTTCAGAGTGGTAACTGTGAACACAAAACATAGAATTAGGGGCCCCAAAAGTAGACATGAGTCCATGCACATCCTCCTGAAATATAAGACACACCAAAATCTACCTTCAAAAATGCAGATCAATTTTGGCCATGGACAATATGTCAACTACACTCAGAGAGAAGGGCACAGACCCCCACAAACCTCAGAGGATGCCTTGGACAAGAAGCTGACTGTGGATATGAAGGGGTGGCCTGCCCCTCCACACCTGTGGGTGCTTCTCGCTAGGTGGAACGAGAGACTTGAGAAAAGAAATAAAGACACAGAGACAAAGTATAGAGAAAGAAAAGCAGGGCCCCAGGGAACCAGTGCTGTGCTTACAGAGGACCCACACTGGCACCGGTCTCTGAGTTCCCTCAGTATTTATTGCCAAAAAGATAAGGGAGTAAATCAGCAGTAAGGCATACAGATACACGGAGCTGTTGCATTTTCCCAGGGACGGGCAGGAGACAGATGTTTTTCTTTTACTGAGATTTAAGGGAATGGTACTGACCTTCAACCACAAGCAGGCTTAGAGCATTTGCCTAACAAAGCACATTCCTTACAGCCCAAAATCCTTTCAACTTAAATTAACACAGCGATGTTTCTAGCAAGGACAAGATTGGGGGTAGAGTCACAGATTAACAGCATCTCAAATACAGAGCCAAATGGAGTCTCTTAACCTTACTTCTATCTATAATAACACAGTAACAGGCTGACCTCTCTTTTCCCCACATGGGTATGAGTTGAAGGTTGGGAAGAAGAGGATATAGGGCTCTTGGGAATGAACTTCAGCCTGGCAATTATTCATCCCACATCCCTGCTTCTTGACTGTGCCAAGGGAGCAGAGCCACCAGGAAACAAAGTATGATTTTCCCAAGTCAGGAACGGGATCCTTACGAGGATGAGATACTTGTGAGCCACGGCTGAGCCACGATAACCAGGCCACAGCAGGCGAAGTCAGCAGCAGCACTCTGCCGAGCTCCCTAGCTGATTGCCAAAGCACAAAACGCAGAAGTCACACAAGACACACAAACCTGTTGAACACTTGATGGGTAAGGAACGGGCTGGTCCTCTTGAACATGGACACTGGAATACCTCTACACTCCTCTCCCATGCTTTCAGCAACCAGTTCCTGAAGGAGAAACACAGAGATGACAGGGCCAGAGCTGTGCCTGGAGCCACATGTGGACATCCAGGCTTCTGGGTAGCTGGGCCACAAAGCATTCAAAATGGATCAAATATATAAATGTACTCATTTATCTACTTATTATCATTTTTTTTGAGACAGGGTCTTGCTCTAGCACCCAGGCTGGAGTGCAGTGGCACAATCTCAACTCACTGTAGCCTCGGCCCTACTGGGCTCGATCCTCCTACCTCAGTCTCCTGAGTAGCTGGGGCTACAGGTGCATGCCACCATACCTGGCTGATTTTTGTATTTTTCTAGAGACAAGGCTTCACCATGCTGTCCAGGCTGGTCACGAACTCCTGGCTCAAGCAATCTGCCTGCCTTGGCTGCCCAAAGTGCTGGGATTACAGTCATGGGCCACTGTGCCTGGCCAAAGATGTAAATTTAAAAGCTAAAACTACTAAAGCTTAGAAGAAAATAGGCCAGGT
>NW_012114733.1:3758591-3758905 GCF_000951035.1 Colobus angolensis palliatus | reverse complement strand
AAAGAAATTCAATCTTTCCTAGGTCTAATAGGTTTCTTCAGACATTGGATCCCCAATTTTGGAATCCTAGCCAAACCTTTATATGCCGCAGTTAAAGAAACCCCACATGGGCCTTTGCCCAACCCCAAGTTAATCTCGGCTCATTTCACCCGCTTAAAAGCTTGCCTTCTCTCACAACCCACTCTCTCACTGCCTGATTTCCAGCATCCCTTCCAACTGTTTACAGATGAAAGGCAGAAAGTGGCAGTTGGTCTCTTAGCCCAGCCTGTCGGTAACACCCACCGTCCTGTGGCCTATCTATCCAAACAGCTAGA
>NW_012114733.1:3738341-3756126 GCF_000951035.1 Colobus angolensis palliatus | reverse complement strand
ATTTACCTGGTCGCACCTGCGGAACACCCCCGACACGCCCGTGCCCCGCCTATTGCCCTCCCACTCCTAGAAAAGCCGCTCTCCGCCAGTGAGCCACGCGGCCTTCCTGAGTCCTCACTCCTGTCGGGATGTCAGGACTGTGAGAACTCTGTCCGAGAGCCCCACCGGGGGACTCTGCCGGCCTCCTTTGCCAGAGGCTGACAGACTTCTCCCTACCCACCTTCTTTCCCTGAAGCTAGGTGACCAAAATAAACTTGCAGTTTTTGCTCCTACACTTGCCTACCTGCTGGTTCTTTTGTGCCCACTTGGCTGGTCTTAGAAAAACAAATCAGTCAGATCAAGACCATCCTGGCTAACATGGTGAAACCCCATCTTTACTAAAAATACAAAAAAATTAGCCGGGCTTGTTGGCGGGCGCCTGTAGTCCCAGCTACTTGGGAGGCTGAGGCAGGAGAATGGTGTGAACCTGAGAGGCGGAGCTTGCAATGAGCTGAGATCATGCTGCTGCACTCCAGCCTGGGCAATAGAGCAAGACTCCACCTCAAAAAAAAGAAAATACAGGCGCTAATCTGCATGACCTTGGATCTGGCCATGGTTTCTTAAATTGACACCAAAGGAATAAACAATAAACATACAAAAAATTAGATAAATTGAATTTCTATAAAATTTGAAATGTGTGTACATCAAGGAACAGTATCAAGAAAGTTAAGAGACTACTCACAGAATGGAAGAAAATATATGTAAGTCATATATCTGATAAGGGTTGAATATCCAGAATATATAATTAATACATGGCTTGATCCTCATTCCTCACCAGGCTAATAATATGACTAATACAGATTGAATACTTGTCCCCTCCAGATCTCAGGGTGAAATGTGATCCCCAATGTTGAAGATGGGCTTGGTGCTGTCTTCACAATAATGAGTGAGTTCTCACTCTACTAGTTCCCATGAGAACTGATGAGAAATGATTGCTAAAAAGAGCCTGGCACCTCCCTCCTCTCTCTTTTCCTTTTTCTTTCACCATGTGATGCCTGCTCCCCTTCCCCTTCTTCCACGAGAGGAAGCTTCCTGAAACCCTCACCAGAAACAGATGCTTCTTGCACAGCACACCCTGCAGAACCATGAGCCAAATAAACCTCTTTTATTTATAAATTACTTAGCCTCAGGTACCCCAATGCAAATGAACTAAAACAATGGCCCTCTTGACCCCTTAGTGATGCTCCAGAAACATTTCTGAAATGCATGAACCAAATTTAACCACCGATTAAATTTAGTGCAGAGTTCTACAGAGAAAGAGCTAACTCAGTCCTGTTTACTAATTGAGCTTTAAAAGAGAACACTGTGATGCTTCTTTGATGATTTATGAATGTTATCTGTTATAACCCTTTGAAGTCCTCTCTCAAAGAGGGCACAGATAAGCAAGGCAGCACCACTCAGCACTCTGGAAGGTATTTCTACTTCCTTTCATCTATCCATTTAACAAATATTTACTTAGTGATTAATACACACCAAGCAGTGTAGGCTGTTGTGATTAACACCTTGCCATACGTCTAGGTAGCTACTGTCTGCTCTCTTTCACTCTCATCCCATGGAATAGTAACCCTTCTCTTGCTTGTCCCTGCTTCTTCATATTTTAGAAAGCAACTAATTACACTGAACTGTTTATAACTTTCATGTACTCCCTTTCCCAGCCTTTGTGACTGCTTTCTCCAGTGTCTAGAACACTGGGACCCCATCTTCCTTTCCCTCTATTGTGCCATCTTGGTCTAGATAACTCCTGCTCATCTTGTTGGTAAGGAGCTCATCCTGTGAGCTCCCAGAACATCTTCACACATCACCCACCTGGATTCTAATCTTAAGCTTGTCTGAATCCCTAATAAACTGTAAGCTCCATGAGGACAAGAAGCATGTCTAATTCACCACTGTGTCCTCAGGGCCTAGCATAGCACCTGACACATATTGGGTCCTCAATAAATATGTATTAAATGAATATCATAGTTTTCCAATGAATGACATAACCAAGATACCAATGTCTTGCATCTTTATATTAGAGGCAGTTTCTTTCTTTTTTCTTTTTTTTTTCTGAGATGGAGTTTTGCTCTTGTTGCCCAGGCTAGAGTGCAATGGTGCGATCTCAGCTCACTGCAACCTCCGCCTCCCAGGTTCAAGTGATTCTCCCGCCTCAGCCTCCCGAGTAGCTGGGATTACAGGTATGCACCACCATGCCTGGATAATTTTGTATTTTTAGTTGAGACAGGGTTTCTCCATGTTGGTCAGGCTGGTCTCGAACTCCTGACCTCAGGTGATCCATCCCCCACCTTGATCTCCCAAAGTGCTGGGATTACAGTAGTGAGCCACCACGCCCAGCCTAGAGGCACATTCAATGAAACACCATTAACAATCTTTCCAACTAGCCTGGCTGCGTAATACTGGCTGAAGCCCTACAGCAGTGACCTCCAGCTGTCAGCAGTGACCAGCAAGCGACAATCAGTGGAATAATTTTAACAAGCTACCAGTGTCACACTTGGGCCCCTTCTCCCTCACACTCAGGGGAAAAGCTACCTTTGCTACCACCTCTAATAGCCATGACGGGGAATGCATGCTTTTATTTTACTTACTGCCGATGACTCACAACCAAAGATCCACAACAAATCGTCCAGATCTTTTTCATTGACTGTTTCATCAAGAGAAATACCAAGCTACAGAAACAAAAACAAAATGGAAAACATCAACTCTAAACTCCAAGATCACTGGAGGAATCCCAAGAGAGGTCAAAGGGGAGAAATCCCATCATTCCAAAATATCAGGGTACAATTATATCCAAGCTAAGGCTTAGAGGAAGGTGGCTACACCAGTCCTAGGCTTCCCAAGGCTTCGCGTTTTGCCAGCCACCTCTGAACTCTAACATTCCATGGCTTCAGGACACTCCTTTTGAAGCTAGACATGCTTATCTTTTTCTTCCCTTAACCTACTTTACTGTATCAGTTATCAGAGTCTTTATCTTAAAGTCAGTCATACTGTGAAGAGAGGAGTATTATTGTGGGGACAAGAAAGCGAGATCAGACTGTTACTGTGTCTATATAGAAAGAAGCAGACATAAGAGACTCCATTTTGTTCTGTATTTGAGATGCTGTTAATCTGTGACCCTACCCCCAACCTTGTCCTTGCAAGAGTGACTCCTTGTCCTTGCTGTGGTGACTCAAAGTTTAAAGGATTTGGGGCTGTGCAGGGTGTGTTTTCTTAAACAAGTGCCTGAAGGCGGTATGCTTGTGAAAAGTCATCACCATTCTCTTAATTTCAAGTACCCAGGGACACATACACTGCCAAATGTCGCAGGGACCTCTGCCTAGGAAAGCCAGGTATTGTCCAAGGTTTCTCCCCATGTGATAGTCTGAAATATGGCCTCGTGGGAAGGGAAAGACCTGATCGTCCGCCAGCCTGACACCCGTGAAGGGTCTGTGCTGAGAAGGACTAGTGTAGAGGAAAGAAGGCCTCTTGGCAGTTGAGATAGAGAAAAGCATCTGTCTCCTGCCTGTCCCTGGGCAATGGAACATCTCGGTGTAAAACCCGATTGTATGTTCTATTTACTAAGATGGGAGAAAACCGCCTTAGGGCGAAAGGTGTGACTTGCTGGCACAATGCTGCTCTTTATGCACTAAAAAGGTTTATGGAGATGTTTGCATATGTATATCAAGGCACAGCACTTTTCCTTAAACTCATTCATGTCACAGAGATCTTTATTCATATGTCTTACTGCTGACCTTCTCCCTAAGATGATCCTATTATCCTGCACATCCCTTTTTCTAAGATGGTAAAGATAATGATCAATAAATACTGAGGGAACTCAGAGACCGGTGCCGGCGTGGGTCCCCTGGGCCCACTTTTTCTTTCTCTTTATTTGTCTCTGTGTCTCATTTCTTTTCTCAAGTCTCTCGTTCCACCTAACGAGAAACACCCACAGGTGTGGAGGGGCAGGCCACCCCTTCAATTATAAGCAAAATATGTGCATTTCAGTCCCACATATGAAAACACAAAGTCTAAAAGAAAGCAAAGGGTGAATGATCCTTTACTGAAAAGATCACAGTATTGCATATTGTAAACAACACTTGTTCATGAAAAAATAGACTGTGCCTAAAGTTTTACTTTTGATTTTTTAAAAACAAAGAGAAAAGCTTTTAATGAGAAGGGATGTGAAAATTTGAAAAACTGGTAAAAATACTGATAATTTGACTTACCGTGCCATCCTCAAAGAGCCGAAAATTGATCTGCCGCTGAGCAGCCCTGCCCAAGACCTCCTTCACTGAGCAGCCACACTGAATCTTCAAGGTATCAAAGAACAGGTCATGCTGGAGTTGATGCCCTGCTCGCTTGAGACCTACGCAAGATAGGAGAACCCCCAATCTCTGATATAGAAACCTGCTCCTCAGCCATTGACATGTCACAGAATAATAGAGATAAATTCTACTAGACTCTTGCTGGTCCTGGGGAGTGCTTTGGTGACTGCTTTTTAAAAAACTAAACATGTGGCCGGGCACAGTGGCTCAAGCCTGTAATCCCAGCACTTTGGGAGGCCGAGACGGGCAGATCACGAGGTCAGGAGATCGAGACCATCCTGGCTAACACGGTGAAACCCTGTCTTTACTAAAAATTCAAAAAAAAAACTAGCCGGGCGAGGTGGCGGAGGCCTGTAGTCCCAGCTACTCGGGAGGCTGAGGTAGGAGAATGGCGTGAACCTGGGAGGCGGAGCTTGCAGTGAGCTGATATCCGGCCACTGCACTCCAGCCTGGGCGACAGAGCGAGACTCCGTCTCAAAAAAAAAAAACTAAACTAAACATGTTTATTATTACGCTGTAGAAAATTATGAAATACATATTAAAGAGTAAGGAAAATCACCATACCATTGCATTACTGCTTACATTTTGGTGTATTATTTCTCAAGAAATGGGGGAGCAGGTAATATCAGATATATATATCCTTTTTTTTGTTTTCCTTGAGATGGAGATGGAGTCTCGCTCTGTCGCCCAGGCTGGAGTGCAGTGGCCGGATCTCAGCTCACTGCAAGCCCCGCCGCCCGAGTTCATGCCATTCTCCTGCCTCAGCCTCCCGAGTAGCTGGGACTACAGGCGCCCGTCACTATGCCCAGCTAATTTTTTTAGTAGAGACGGGGTTTCTCCGTGTTGGCCAGGATGGTCTCGATCTCCTGACCTCATGATCTGCCTGCCTCAGCCTCCCAAAGTGCCAGGATTACAGGCATGAGCCACCGCACCCGGCCTTTTTTTTTTTTTTTAGAGATAGGGTCTCACTCTGTTGTCCCGGGTGAAATGCAGTGGTACGATCATAGCTGATTGCATCCTCAAACTCCTGGGCTCAAGCTCATGCAATCCTCTTGTCTCAGCCTCCCAAGTAACTGGGATCAAGGGCTCATGCCACCACACCCGGCTAATAATTTTTTTTAATTTTTGAAGACAATGATCTTGCCATGTTGCCCAGGCTGGCCTTGAACTCTGGGACTCAAGCAATTCTCCCACCTCAGCCTCTAGAAATGATGGGATTATAGGTGTGAACAACCACACCTGGTCTCATCTATACTTTCCTATAGATTACTATCTTAAATCATTTTTAATGGCTGTATAATAGTCAAACATATGGATGCACCACGATTGAATCACTTTTTTTTTTTTTTTTTGAGAGATGGAGTCTCACTCTGTCCCCCAGGATGGAGTACAGTGGAGTGATCTCAGCTCACTGCAACCTCCGCTTCCAGGTTCAAGTGATTCTCCTGCCTCAGCCTCCCGAGTAGCTGGGACTACAGGTGTGTGCCACCACACCGAGCTGATTTTTGTATTTTCAGTAGAGACAGGGTTTCACTATGTTGGCCAGGCTGCTCTTGAACTCCTGACCTCAAGTGATCCACCTGCGTCAGCCTCCCAGAGTGCTAGGATTACAGATGTGAGCCACTGTGCCTGGCCTACTTTTGTTTTTTATAGAGATGTGGTCTCGCTCTTGCCCACGCTGGTCTTGAACTCCTGGCCTCAAGCAATTCTCCTGGCTCAGCCTCCAGACTAGCTGAAATTACAGACACGAGTAACCATGTCCAACTCACTACACAGCAGCATTCTTCTGATTGTCATTGTAACAGGATAAATACTAGTTTATTGCTTTATTTTATATCTCTTTCATTAATAGTGAGGCTAAAATTCTATGTCTATTGGCCATTTATTTGTATACTTATTTCTTTTAAAATTACATTTAATGTCTTTTGCCTATTTTTCTATTAAGGTGCTCATCCTTCTTATATGTTTGGGGCTGGTGGGAGAGTAAGAGTCCTATATATTAAAAATATCACAGCTTGCCAGGAATAAAAGAGAAAAAAATGTTAACACTTAGTCTAGGCCAGGCATGGTGGCTCACACCTGTAATCCCAGCACTTTGAGAGGCTGAGATGGATGGATCACTTGAGGTCAGGAGTTCGAGACCAGCCTGGAAAACATGGCAAAGCCCTGTCTCTACCAAAAATACAAAAATTAGCCAGACGTGGTGGCATGTACCTTAATCCCAGTTACCTGAGAGGCTGACGCAGGACAATCACTTGAATCCGGGAGGCGGAGGTTATAGTGAGCCGAGATCGTGACACTGCACTCCAGCCTGGGAGACAGGCAGAGCAAGTCTCCATCAAGCAAGCAAGCAAGCAAGCAAACAAGCAAGAAAGAAAGAAAACAAGAAAGCAAGCAAGCAAGTAAAAAAGAAAGAAAGCAAGAAAAACGAAAGAAAAGCAAGAAAAAGAAAGAAAGAAAGAAAACAAGAAAGCAAGCAAGCAAGTAAAAAAGAAAGCAAGAAAAAGGAAAGAAAAGCAAGAAAAAGCAAGAAAGAAAGCAAGAAAACAAGAAAAGAAAGAAAGAAAGAAAACAACAACAAAATACTCAATCATAGGTGTTGAAAGTATTTTTCCTGGTTTCTCATTTGACTTAATTTTGCATACAGTATTGGAGATGCAATATTTCCAATTTTACTTACTCAACTTTATCAATTTTATTATGTCCAAATGTTATAGACAGATTACCAACTCACCTTCCGACAAAATCAAAGTGGCATTATGTACCCTCCTAGCAATATGCTCCAGCCCATGAGAACCATGGTAGATTGCAAACATGGCAGCCATATTCGCCAAGAGGGCCTAAAAGATAAGAACATTTAAAGAATCATTTAAAGAATCACGTGATGGAGGACAATTAGTGGGAGGGAGTAATTACCTGACTTGGGATGCCAAAACTGAAGACAGGGACAAAACAAAATGATCAGATTTCCTACATTCTTTGATAGTTGTGGACAATTAATGTATAATCTGCCTGACTACCTGAAGGGAACTAGCATCCAAGACACCCTGGAGTTATTACTATACTAAACCTTCACATTTGACCATTACAAAGGGCTTCTTCTATGCAAAGAAATCATGTCACCCTTAAGGGCAAAGATCACACTACCATCAGATATTGAGAAGCAATATTTAATGTTGGAAGACAGTGAAGCAATAAAGATCTCAGGGAGAAAAAGTGAGATCTGAGAATTTTACACTCAATCAGGCAATTCTTCAAGAATAAAAAGGAACGGCCGGGCGCAGTGGCTCAAACCTGTAATCCCAGCACTTTGGGAGGCTGAGACGGGTGGATCACGAGGTCAGGAGGTCGAGATCATCCTGGCTAACACGGTGAAACCCTGTCTCTACTAAAAAATATAAAAAATTAGCCGGGCGAGGTGGCGGGCGCCTGTAGTCCCAGCTACTCGGGAGGCCGAGGCAGGAGAATGGCGCGAACTCGGGAGGCGGAGCTTGCAGTGAGCTGAGATCGGGCCACTGCACTCCAACCTGGGCGACTGAGCAAGACTCCGTCTCAAAAAAAAAGAAAAAAAAAGAATAAAAAGGAACAAGCAATTTTCAAACATTGAAGAACTTCAGGAATAAAATTCTCCTAAGACCTTAAATAAAACACTAGAGGCTGAACTTCTGCCAACCAAGAGTTGAATGGAGAATTTGTGGCAAAGGACTGGCAAAAATGGAAATGTGCACTTCAGCTGGGAGCAGTGTGGTGTGCAATTGTAGACCCAGTGACTCCAGAAGCCGAGATGGATCACTTGAACCCAGGAGTCTGGGGTTACAGTGACCTATGATTGCGCCACTGGACTCCAGCCTGGTTGACAACGCAAAACCCTGTTTCTGCACAATACAACTGATGTTCAATACTGAGTCCATTTTGTTAGGTACATCTTTTTTTCTGCTAGACTGCTAGAGGAAATCTCTATGGAGCCAATGCAAAATAAGAAACAGTTTCCAAAGGTGAAGTCAGCAGACAATGAAGTAAATGAGGAGACAGAAATATCAGAAAACACGGAAATAGGTGTTCTTGTACTTCTTGTACTAAAAGTCCTAGACAAAGTGTAAATACTCTTGTGAACTGCTTACAACAATCAGAAATAGGCTGGGTGCGGTGGCTCACGCCTGTATTCCCAGCACTTTGGGAGGCCGAGGCAGGTGGATCACGAGGTCAGGAGTTCAAGACCAGCCTGGCCAAGATGCTGAAACCCCATCTCTACTAAAAATACAAAAAAATTAGCTGGGCATGGTGGCGGGTGCCTGTAGTCCCAGCCACTCAGGGGGCTGAAGCAGAGAATTGCTTGAACCTGGGAAGCAGAGCTTGCAGTGAGCCGAGATCGCACCACTGCAATCCTGCCTGGGGGACACAGCGAGACTCATCTAAAACAAACAAACAAACAAACAAAAAAATCAGAAATAAATACAGAAAATCCACAGCACTTTACAACTGTGGAGAAGGAAAGGCTGAGGTAAAGATTCTGTGACACACTGTGCCCAAATGCTCATGGCTGTGTTGCTGGGGAACAGAAACTCAGGCCTGACATTCACAGAATGCCCTGGAAGCCTCCACCACCATATTGTAGAGGTTGGTTCATGTCTCTTTTTAATCTAGAGATCATTCCTTCCATAATCAGAAGGCTATATCACACGGCTGAACAACACATTGATGAGAAGTGTAAAACCACTTTTTATAAACTTCAAAGGGCATTAGAATATCAAAAGAAGAACCAAGAAATTAAAATAGAGACCAAGAAAATGACAATTTCTTCCACACATTGGACAAACTTAAAAATACAATGGGCTTGAATCGGTGGCTTACGCCTGTAATTCCAAGACTTTAGGAGGCTAAGGTGGGAGGATTGCTTTAGCCCAGGAGTTCAAGATGAGCAAGAAGAACATAGCAAGACCCCATCTCTAAAATAAATAAATAAAATAACAATAATACAATTAAGGTACTTAAAAGCATCAAAAGCTAATGAATGCTCAAAATCATTAGTTATTAGGGAAATACAAAACAAAACCACAATGAGATTATCACTTCACATCCAAAAGGATGGCTATAACAAAGGATAGGCAGTAATAAGCACTGGTGAAAATACGGACAAATTAGAATATTCATATGCTGCTGGTAGGAAAGTAAAATAATGCAGCCACTTTGGAAAATGTCTGGAAGTTCCTCAAAATGTTAAATGTAGAGTTATATGACCCAGCAATTTCACGGCTAGGAATATACCCAAGAGAACTGAAAACATTACATCCACACAAAAATTTACACAGAAATGTTCACAGCAAGCTTATTTAAAACACTCCAAATGTTTACCAATTGATGAATGGATAAACAAAATGTGGCATGTCCAAACAATGGGATGTTACCCAGCCATAGAAAAGAATTAAGTACACATTCATGCTACAATATGGATGAACCTTGAAAACCTGATACCAAAGAAGCCAGGTACAAAAGGCCACACGTTGTATGATCCCATTTATGTGAATATTCAGAATAGGCAAATCCAGGGAGACAGAAAGTAGAATAGCAGTTGCCAGGGGCTATAGGAAGAGGAGAGGGATGAGGAGTGATTACTTCATAGGACTGGAATTTATTTTGGGGGCAATAAAAATATTCTGACATTAAATACTGGTGATAGTTGCACAACCTTGTAAATATAATAAAAGCCACTGAGCTGTATACTTGCAATGGGTGAAACTTATGGTGAGTTACATCTCAATAAAAAAACTAATAAAGCATAAATTACTCCTTACTACACCTGACTTTAGAAAAGCCAACAAGGCTGGACTCAGTGGCTCACACCAGTGATCCCAACACTTTGGGAGACCGAGGCAGGAGGAGCGCTTGAGACCTGGAGATCAAGACTAGCCTGGGCAACAAAGTAAGACTCCCATCTCTATTTTAGAAAGATTTTTATGTTAAAAATAAGAACAGCTAATGAAAGAGCTGCTCATTGTGGTAGAAGCAAAGAAATAAGAGAATATAAAGAACAGAACATAATGAAAATTCAGACATCTGTAGTAACACCACAAATTTATAGAAAAATTGTTTCTTTTCCTTTTTGTTTTGTAGAGGTGGGGTCTGGTTCTGTCATCCAGGCTGGGGTGCAGTGGCATGATCACAGCTCACTGCAGCCTGGACCTTCCAGGGTCAAGCAATCCTCCCACCTCAGCCTCCTGAGTAGCTGGGATACAGGTGTGCACCACAATGCCTGGCTAATTTTTGTACTTTTTTGTAAAGACAGCAGTCTCACTATGTTGCCTGGGATAGATATGAACTGCTGGACTCAAGCAGTCCTCCTGCCTTGGCCTCCCAAAGTGTTGAGATTACAGGTGTGAGCCATCACACCCTGTTTTTTTGGTTTTGTTTTAGAATGGGGCCTGTTGAGCCAGAATAGGCTCAGAGAGACTCCCTAGAGAAAATTTTATTTAAAAAAGAATTCATTAACACACTTTCAGAGTAAAAAAGCGTTATATACCCCATCAATGATGCAAAACTAAGAGTGGACCCCCCAGTGCCAAGACAGAAGAACAAGAGTGAGAAGAATGTGGAACAGCTGCTACAACAGAAGATGCGGGTCGAAGACCTACAGCACAAAAGGAGCAACTCAAAAGACACCAGTCATCTCCTGACAAAACAGGGAGACTTGCGTGCTTACAAAGAGTGAAACTGCAGTTATGAGTAATTCTTTTATGCAATCAATTATGAAAAGACACATATGCAGTGAATTAGACAATGAAGAGTTAGAAGATCATCAAAATAAGAGGATGAAAATCACACAAGCTGGAGTATGGCCATCTCCAGGGCAAACATTTTAACAATTGCTGGAAAAGATACAGACGTTTCAACCCAAGTTAAATAATAAATTATCAGCTATACATGAACTGGAAGAAATTAAGCTACAGGAACATAAGGCTGGGCACAATGGCTCATCCCTGTAATCCCAGCACTTTGGGAGGCTAAGGTGGGTGGATCACCTGAGGCCAGGAGTTCGAGACCAGCCTGGCCAGCATGGTGAAACCCCATCTCTACTAAAAATACAAAAAATATTAGCCAGGCATGGTGGTGGGTGCCTGTAATCCCAGCTATTCAGGAGACTGAGGCAGAAGTATCGCTTGAACCCGGGAGGCGGAGGTTTCAGTGAGCTGAGATCGCACCACTGCACTCCAGCCTGGTTGACAGAGCAAGAGTCTATCTCAAAAAACAAACAAACAAACCAAAAAACAAAAACACAAATAAATAAATAAAGAACAGCTTGCTGTTTAACAGAGGAAAACTTGTGCCAACCAGCTTTCCTTCCTACGATACTGGAAGAGCTCTTATTTGAAAAGAGGTGGCACTTTCCTGAGGCAAAACATAATACAAAAGGACCAACTGAGGAAATGGCTCCAAAGACCCGTGGCTGCAGAACCAACTATAAGAAGATCTTATTGACCACTGCTTTCCTGGAGAAGCTTTTCAGAAGTGGTTCTAGATGCCAAAGCCCTGAGACGAAAGAGCACTATACCTCCCACTGAAGTATCTGTGATATCTCTCCCTGACACTTCATAGAAGAGATGCAATTACAATGGCCAGGCACGGTGGCTCATACCTATAATCCTATCACTATGGGAGGCCAAGATAGGATCATTGAGCTCAGGAGTTTGAGACCAACCTGAGCAACAAAGCGAGACCTCGTCTCTACAAACCTTTTTTTTTGAAAATCAGCTGGGTGTGGTGGAATGTACCCATAGTCCCAGCTACTTAGGAGGCTGAGGTTAGAGAATAATTTGAGCCCTGGAGGTTGAGGGTTGAGGCTGCAGTGAGCTATGACCATGCCACTGCTCTTCAGAATGGGCAACAGAGCAAGAATCTGTTTCAAGAAAAAAAAAAGAGGCCAGGTGCTATGGCTCACACCTATAACCCCAGTACTTTGGGGGGCCCAGGCAGGACCATCACTTGAGGTCAGGAGTTTGAGACCAGCCTGGCCAACATGATGAAACCCGCCTCTACTAAAAATACAAAAATTATCAGAGTGTGATGGCGTATGCCTGTAATTCCAGCTATTTAGGAGGCTGAGGCACAAGAACCACTTGAACCCAGGAGGCAGAGGTTGCAGTGAGCCAAGATTGCGCGACCCCACTCCAGCCTGGATGACGGAGAAACAAGACTCTGTCTCAAAGCAAAAAAAAAAAGAGAGAGAGATGTACTCAGAATGGATCCTATGCTCAGGAGTGGGCCTCCAACTGACCCTAGGGGTTGGCTGGGTTTCACAAACACGTCGACCTAAGCCCTGGAGCAACTTCAAGGAGCAGAACCCAGAACCCTGGTCAGAACCCAGGAAGCTCTTCCTGCCTTATCCCATCCTTTTAAAGAATGCCAGACATGCCCGGGTGCAGTGGCTCACATCTGTAATCCCAGTACTTTGGAAGACTGAGGTGGGTGGATCACGAGGTCAGGGGTTCAAGACCAACCTGGCCAAGACAGTGAAACCCTATCTCTACTAAAAATACAAAAACTAGCATGGCGTGGTGGCAGGTGCCTGTAATCCCAGTTACTCAGGAGGCTGAGGCAGGAGAATTGCTTGAACACGGGTAGCAGAGGTTGCAGTGAGCTGAGATTGCACCACTGCACTCTAGCCCAGGCGACCGAGTGAGACTCTGTCTCAAAAAAAAGAATGCCAGTCATAATCTCCAAGTAAGAGTGCCTCGTGACTACCACCATCCCCTCAAGCAGTCATCTCAAATGCCCTCACTTTGCCTTCCTCAACCCATTCCTGGAGAGGCTCCTTCTCAGCCCTAAGACAGGGTGTCTCAACTGTCACCCACAACAAACCTGGCCAGATGCCAAGAACACTAGAGACCCTGATATCCATCTTTCTATTTACATATATTTTAAGTGTATATGTAAAAGTGAAGAGTAGCCCCTTTTGTCCTTTCTTAAGCTTAGCCTACTCAGGACATGAAGATGTGATTACGGGTAAAATGAAACCAATAATGCCCTTTATTTTTTTAATATTAAAACATCTATGGTGAAGAGAATGCATAGGCAAAGGGTGTGCATAGAAAGAAGACCAGTAAAACATAGTGTATTTTTTTCAACTTTTTTTGTGGGGGGCAGGAGTTGGGGACATAGTCTCCCTCTGTCATTCAGGCTGGAGTGCAGTGGCATGATCATGGCTCACTGCAGCCTCAACCTCCCAGGTTCTGGTGATCCTCCTACCTGAGCCTCCTTAGCACCTGGAACTACAGGAGCATACTACCACTGCCAGCTAATTTATTTTATTTTATTTTTCTTAGAGACGGGGTTTTGCCATGTCGCCCAGGCGGGTTTCCAACTCTTGGGCTCCAGCAAACTGCCTGCCTTGGCCTCACAAAGTGCTGGGATTATAGGCATGAGCCACCGCACCCAATCAACCAGTATTTTGGTTCTCATAAGACAACGAGCCTTCTACACCAATAAGATCTTGCCATTTCTAGTGTGCTCACTGCTCAGGAGGTGGTGAATAAATGAATGAATGAATGAGTAGCTCATTTCTGTATATCATAAGGCATTCAGTAGTCAGGTCAGACGTGATTTACCTGAGCTGTACAGATGTTGCTGGTAGCTTTGTCTCTCCGGATGTGTTGCTCCCTGGTTTGAAGAGCAAGACGATACACTTCTTTCCCAGTGGTGTCTCTACACCAAGAATAAGGCATCCAGTTAGCACAGATAATCACAGCACTACAGGCTGCTATAAATAGAATTACTTCTTTCCTTCCCAGCTTGAAGTTAATTCAGCAAACGTACTTGGGTGCAAGTTCATAAAGAAACAATTTCTAAATGTTCCTCATCTAAACAGGATTACTGATTTTTTTTTTTTTTTTTGAGATAGTTTCACTCTTCTGCCCAGGCTGGAGTGCAATGGCGTGATCTCGGCTCACTGCAACCTCCATCTTCTGGTTTCAAGCAATTCTCCTACCTCAGCCTCCCGACACCATGCCTGGCTAATTTTTGTATTTTTAGTAGAGACATAGTTTCACCATGTTGGCCAGGCTGGTCTCAAACTCCTGGCCTCAGGTGATCCACCCGCCTCAGCCTCCCAAAGCACTGAGATTACAGGCATGAGCCACTGTGCCCAGCAGGATTACTGATTTTTAGATTGTACTCTGAGACACCAAGATATATACAATAAGTCTAGGAATTTTGAAAGAAATTTTTGCAGGAATTTCCCAGATGAATATAATAATGGTGATGGGGAGGATTAAGTTTCACTCTGAACTTCTCAGGAGACACAGGAAAAGTGGAAATAGCTGACGAAATTGAAAGGAGTTGGCTCTCTGTGGATTCTGCACCACAGATTCAACCAATCATGGGCTGAAAACATTTGAAAAAATAAAAAATAATACAATTAAAACTCACACAAATTTTATGAGCCGGGCACGGTGGCTCACGCCTATAATCCCAGCACTTTGCGGGGCCAAGGTGGGCGGATTACCTGAGGTCCAGAGTTCGAGACCAGCCTGGTCAACATGGTGAAACCCCATCTCTACTAAAAATACAAAAATTAGCCAGACATGGTGACAGGCACCTGTAATCCCAGTTACTCAGGAGGCTGAGGCTCAGGAATCACTTGAACCTGGGAGGCGGAGGTTGCAGTGAGCCAAGATCATATCACTGCACTCCAACCTGGGTGACAGTGAGATTCCGTCTCAAAAAAACAAAAATCACACAAATTTTTAAAAACAATACAGTGTAACAACTAGAGCATAACATTAGTGTTATAAGATGATTTAAAGTATACAGGGGCCAGGCATGGTGGCTCACACCTGTAATCCCAGCTTTTTGGGAGGCTGGGGTGGGCAGATCACTTGGGCCCTAAGACCACCCTGAGCAATATGGTGAAACTCTGTTTTTACAAAAAATTTTAAAAATTAGTTGGACACAGTGGCCATGTTTACACCACTGCACTCCAGCCTGGGTGACAGAGTGAGACTTGGTCTCAAAATAAATAAGTAAATAAATAAAATGTAAAAAAACACACACTTCACATTATCATCACATCATTCACTAATTCAGGCTACTCACGTTAAACTTCAGCTTTTATGAAAGATCAAAAAGATAATTTTTTCTCTAAATTTCCCCAGTAATAATCCTGGAATGCATCTAGGTCCCCCGCTCCTTTTTTTTCCTTCCTTTTTTTTTTTTGAGATGGAGTTTCACTCTGTCGCCCAAGCTGGGGTGCAGCGGCGCGATCTCGGGTCACTACAACCTCCACCTCCAGGGTTCAAGTGATTCTCCTGGCTCAGTCTCCTGAGTAGCTGGCACTACTCCCAGTAGTGGCGCCTGCCACCATGCCCAGCTAATTTTTGTGTTTTTAGTAGAGACAGGGTTTCACCATATTGGCCAGGCTGGTCTCAAACTCCTGACCTTGTGATCTGCCCAACTTGGCCTCCCAGAATGCTGGGATTACAGGTGTGAGCCACTGCACCCGGACCTTTTTTTTTTTTTTTTTTTTTTTTAAGGAACAAAGACTACTTCTGAACATCTACGTTTTTAATCTGAGAAGTTTCACCAGTGAGAAGCAATCGGGAAAGCACATTTGGAAATCTGGAAATTACTCAAATGGCCACGTGGCAGAAGCCTCTAGGAAGGAACGTGGAGCAAACTCAGTGTGTGCTTTGTAGTCTTTCAGCGCATTTGTCTTTACAGAGCCGTGTGGCATAATGCTTTTGAGAACAAAACTGTCTAAACACAAAACATGCCTAAAATATTTAGTCTTTCAAGGCTTCCATCAACCTAAGCAAATGCGTTATATGAATTCGATACATTATAAATTATACACAAATTTTTTCAAAACTTTACAA
Source organism: Colobus angolensis palliatus (assembly GCF_000951035.1). Lineage (NCBI taxonomy): Eukaryota > Metazoa > Chordata > Mammalia > Primates > Cercopithecidae > Colobus > Colobus angolensis. The sequence goes on along the minus strand of NW_012114733.1, from coordinate 3,739,925 downwards.
ATGTACGGTATTTGAGAAGTACTAGCTCATACCCCAAACGGAATTGTTCTTCTGAATCTACGTTTCCTTGACTGACTCAACATGGCCCAGTTGAATTCAGATAGAAACCAACATCTGTGGTCAGAAGGAATCAAGCAAATCATAATCACAATAAAAGGAGAGAACCATGAGCCCCTTTACCTTGTCACCCCCACCATTCTTCCAGGCATCATTCTCACCAAGCTTTCTCGGACAGCAAAAAAGGCTGCGTGGGGTCCCCCATAGCCCAGTGGCACTCCAAATCTCTGTGAGCTGCCCAGGGCGATGTCTACCCCAAATTCTCCAGGTGGTCTCAAGATGCACAGAGCTAAAAGGTCAGTAGCACAGCAGGCCAGGCTCTAGAAAGGAAATGAGAGAAAAGAGAAAAGGAATAAGATCACTACCTTTCCCTGAGAGTAGTGGGAAAGTAGCAAATTATCTTAACTACAGGAAGACTGGCAGAGTATGTTCACATCCTGTGAACACCATTTGCTCATATTCATTCATTCATTCATTCAGTAAATATGTATTGAGTGCCCATGATGTGCCAGGAATCAGTGAACAGAACAAAGTTGCAGCAAGGAGGCAGGAAGGAGAGTTCTACCATCGCATGTGATAATGGTAAAGAAATTAAGGCACATGAAAAGACAGCAAGAGAGACAGGTAGACAGACAGATACAAGTTGGGATACACCTCCATGGACCCCCACAAGAAAGGTATGCCTACCCCACTCTGATGAGCTCTCTCCACGAGTTCCGTAAAGTCTTCCACCTTCCCCTCCGTGTCTGGGTACTGGAACAACACTCCGCTGACATCTTTTCCACTGAAGTCCATTTCACAGGGTAACTTCAGCTCAGTGAGGACTCCAGTGTATCTGGAAAGACAGACAACAAAGAAGAATCGTGCTTTTGGTTTACAAGGGAAAATTAATTAACTAACGCTTCTTTTTCAGTAAGACAGCATTCATTTTCTGTGCCCTCCCACAGTGGCCTCCCACCCCTGCCCCATCCCATCCCACACCAGGCCCCGCAGTGGTAACCACGTCACAGCAACTCAAGAGCATCCGACAGCTCTGCTTCTGTTCCTCTCTTCTATCCTATGACTCCCCTTTGCCTTTTCCTGTCACAATCTGCTCCTGAGAGAGACCCAGGAGCATTGCTTCCTAGGGCTAATGAGCCAATATTTGTAACAACAGAGCCATCGCCTCTTTCACCTGGGATCACTCTCAAGTGAATAGAAAACCATTAGTAAGACAAGGAGGGAGCAGAGCAGGTGCGGTGGCTCACGCCTGTAATCCCAGCACTTTGAGAGGCTGAGGTGAGTGGATCATGAGGTCAGGAGATCGAGACCATCCCGGCTAACACAGTGAAACCCTGTCTCTACTAAAAATACAAAAAAATTAGCCAGGCATGGTGGCAGGCGCCTGTAGTCCCGGCTATTCAGGAAGCTGAGGCAGGAGAATGGCATGAACCCGGGAGGTGGAGGTTGCAGTGAGCAGAGGTCGTGCCACTGCACTCCAGCCTGGGCGACACAGCGAGACTCATCTAAAACAAACAAACAAACAAA
>NW_012114733.1:3732899-3738291 GCF_000951035.1 Colobus angolensis palliatus | reverse complement strand
ACAGAGCAAGACTCCGTCTCAAAAAAAAAAAAAAAAGACAAGGAGGAAGAACTTCCTTAGATTGCTGAAACTAACGCCAATTATATGTCAGAAATCCTCTGAAGGGATGGTGGTATGTGTAGGGGAAAGAACACGCAACTTTTACAAAGGAGAAAGCAAATATCTACAAATAGTGGTCGTTGCGAGGTTTGTTTTACCTGATTACAGCACGAACGAAAAGCATCACACTTTAAACTACATCGCATCTCACCTAGAGACTCTGTGCATCCTCTGTAAACTACGTTTGCAAGGAATACACACAAAATCCTAACAGTTGTATGTGAGTCCCATTTTTTTTCAAACTTTCCAAAACCTGATCAAAACAATATTTTTATTTTCTTTTCACAAAAAGAAAACAGAACACAACAACTTACTATAAAGCAATGGCAACTGTGTATTTCCCCACTCAATTCTGACACAGCTTACTTACCAGAGAGATCCCCGGAAGAAAGTGAGAGGGAAGGCAAAACTCAGCAATCCCAATTTAAACAGCAAAAAAGCCTGTTTCAGATTCACCTCCAATCAGTTTGGAAGTAAGAAAGAGAAAGAAACAGCAGAGATGAACATGACATTATCCTGAGTTTAAAACACGAATAAAATTAATTACTTGGCTCGAGTCTGGACAACAGCTATTGTCTGTGGGTGGCAACGAGGGTCAACAAAGAACTTCCTCCTCTTGTTGTGTCTGTTGAAAAGAAAAAGCACATTCCAACATGAACATTAAATAAATCAGACCATCTTCTAAGAATGCAAAGCAAACATGGTACCGAGGGTAAGTCTAAGCACAGTATAAAAAATACTGAGTAGGCCAGGTGCAGTGGCTTACACTTGTAGTCCCAGCACTTTGGGAACCCAAGGTGGGCGGATAACCTGAGGTCAGGAGTTCGAGACCAGCCTGGCCAACATGATAAAACCCTGTCTCTACTAAAAATACAAAATTAGCCGGGTGTGGTGGTGCATGCCTGTAATCCCAGCTACTTGGGAGGCTGAGGCCGGAGAATTGTTTGAATCAGGGAGGCGGAGGTTGCAGTGAGCCAAGATCGCACCACTGCTGTGCTCCATCCTGTGCAAGAAGAGCAAAACTCTGTCTCAAAACAACAACAACAACAACAACAACAACAAACACTGAGCCATCAATAACTAATGGCATTTACTGATTAGCATTGCTCATAGATCCAATTCCCATTCTAATCCCATTTAGAAAGTCAGTCTTAAGATGGTTCAATTTCTATGTTTATTCAATAACAATTATTTAATAATGGTTCAAAATTTTAAAAATATACCATGAGGAAAAAGAAAATAAAGCAAAGGACAGTGATTAGATACAAGTGTAAACTGGACAGGTGCAGTGGCTCACACCCCTCTGTTTCTTCTTCTTCTTTCGTTTTTTTTTTTGTGTGTTTTTTTTTTTTTGAGGTGGAGTCTCCCTCTGTCGCCCGGGCTGGAGTACAGTGGCGCAATCTCAGCTCACTGCAAGCTCTGCCTCCCGGGTTCACGCCATTCTCCTGCCTCAGCCTCCCCAGTAGCTGGGACCACAGGCACCCGCCACCACACCCAGCTAATTTTTTTGTATTTTTAGTAGAGACGGGGTTTCACCGTGTTAGTCAGGAAGGTCTCGATCTCCTGACCTTGTGATCCGCCCGTCTCAGCCTCCCAAAGTGCTGGGATTACAGGTGTGAACCACCACGCCTGGCCTTATTTTATTTTTTCGGGGGGGAACAGGGTCTCACTCTATCGCCCAGGCTGGAGTGTAGTGGTGCAATCACAGCCCATTGCAACCTCTACCTCCCAGGCTCAAGTGATCCTTCTACCTCAGCACACTGCCCCCACATAATTGGGACTACAGGCATGTGCCACCATGCCCAGCCAATTTTTGTACTAAAAAAATAAAATTGGCCAGTCATGGTGGGCTCATGCCTGTAATCCTTGTACTTTGGGAGGCTGAGGCGAGTGGATTGCTCGAGCTCAGGAGTTCAAGACCAGCCTGGGCAACATGGCAAAACCCCATCTCTACAAAAAATACAAAAATTAGCTGGGCATGGTGGCACAGGCTTACAGTCCCAGCTACTTGGGGGGATGAGGCAAGAGGATCACTTGAACCGGCGAAGTCAAGGCTGCAGTGAGCTGAGATTGTACACCCCAGCCTGGGTGACAAAGTCAAATCCTGCCTCAAAAAAATAAATGAAAGCCGGGTGCGGTGACTCACGCCTGTAATCCCAGCACTTTGGGAGGCAGAGGTGGGTGGATCATGAGGTCAGGAGATCAAGACCCTCCTGGCTAACACAGTGAAACTCCATCTCTACTAAAAATAATAATAATAATAATAATAATAAAACTTAGCCAGGTGTGGTGGTGGGCACCTGGAGTCCCAGCTACTTGGGAGGCTGAGGCAGCAGAATGGTGTGAACCCGGAAAGTGGAGTTTGCAGTGAGCCGATATTGCACCACTGCCCTCCAGCCTGGGCAACAGAGCAAGACTCTGTCTCGGGGGGAAAAAAAAAATTAAAATAAATAAATAAATGAAATAAAAAGCAATTTTTTCTTAAAAAAAGAGGGAAGATGAAAATTAGTGAAAAGCTAAGAATAATAACCAGAGAGGCAGGTGACGGCACCCCTTTGTTGCTGTGTGTCCCTGACAGAAGGGAGAACCGGAACCCACCCCCAACGGCTGCTCAGGAATCAGAAAGGCCAATGGCTGGAATGCACCAGAGGCCCCTAAACCTGCTGAACAAGTATGGAGCTCACTCCCCACCCCAAGTCTGCAGAAGCCAAAAAAGAGGCTTACATGGGCATTCAGAGCTAGGGGCACGAGACCTAAGACACAGCGTGAATGTGTGCACCTTTCCCAACCAGATGACCATCTACATGAGAATTCCACCAGGAAGGTACGCTCCTAAGTACTGGCGAGGCAAATGAGGGAAGGGGATGAGCTGGAGAACCACTGTGAATTGTCCATCCTGATTCAGTAACTCCACTTCTAGAAATGGCTCTTCAGGAAATAATCAGAAGTTTTGACAAAGATTTATTATAAGGATGCACATGAAGCACTATTAATAACAGTAAAAGATGGAAATAAACTAAATGTGTAATAGACAAGAGATTAAATAAATTATGGCACTTCCATGCAAGTGCCATGGAGATAATAGAAGTCCTACTCTATGGGCCTGAGAATCCACCCTCGACCACAGTGCCAGGACCTTTGTCGCTCCTACAACCCCACCAAACGGACACCCTCACACCTTTCCACTCAGCTATGCTGTCAAGGTTTGGAACAACGGAGAGGCTCCCAAGTGTTCAGTGATGTGTGTGTGTTATGGGGGGATCCTCACGACTAACCCACACTCGCCCTCAAAGCAGCACCCTCACCCCCACCCCCAGCCACATCTATCCAAAGTCCACTTCTAACTGAGCTTCCCCCTCCCCTGCTCCCGCCCTCTGCCCTCCCAAAGCAAGGCGCTGAGTCAGCTGTTTAAGGTCATGTTGCCACCCTAACCTCACTGCCTTGCCTTGAGAGACCTCGCCCTGTCCCCCAAACAACCCCGCTGGCCCTGGAGCCACCCTCACAGCCCCCAGGCATGTGCTTGGCTGCTTCCCCATGCCAGCACTTCCCAGGGGGGGACCTGGCACCGGCTCCTTGTCCTTCCTCCCAAAAATGGTACCCTCACCAAACATGCAGATGTCTTCACCCCTCACCTGCCAACCTCAGCCCTCCCGTCTAATCTTCCCCAACCCCAACCAAAATCCGGGCAGAGACACGAAGAAGGACCCTGGGAGGAAATATCCAACTTCTAGGTTTTTGAACCTCTTGAGTTTTTCAGTTTCTTTAAAAAGTCATACTCTAGAAAGCTGACTAAAGTAATATTCACAATATACTATAAAAAGAAAACAAGGCCGAATGAGGTGGCCCACACCTGGAATCCCAGCACTTTGGGAGGCCTCTCACCTGTGGCACAGCTGCAGCGCCTCTGCGGCTGCAGTCCCCTCATCCAGCAGGGATGCATTGGCCATGTCCAGGCCTGTGATGTCACACACCATGGTCTGGTAGTTGAGTAAACTCTCCAGCCTCCCCTGAGACACCTCAGGCTGGTATGGAGTATACTGGGTGATCCTGCAAGGGAGACAAAAGGTCTTGTCCAAACTCTGACTCTGCTGTTTAGAGAAGCACACAAAATACCTTCGTTTTAGGATTCAGTACCTGAAAATAATTAGCCTATCTTAAAGAGAATTACATAACACATCAGTAAGCTTCTTTTTGGCCTTTGTAAAGAAGCTTAGAATTAAATCACAGTAACAATATTACCCTTTGTTTGGGGATAAGCAGTACTTATTTTTCTGTCTCTGGTTTTCTTTTTTCTTTTTTGAGACAGGGTTTCACTCTGTCACGCAGGCTGGAGTGCAATAGCATGATCACGACTCCCTGAGCCTCAATGTACAAGGCTCAAGAGATCCTCTGGCCTAAGTCTCCAAAGTGGCTGGAACAACAAGCACGTGCCATCATGCTCGGCTAATCTTTGATTCTTTGTAGAGCCAGGGTTTTACCATGTTGCCCAAGCTGGTCTTAAACTCCTGAGCTCAAGCAATCCACCTGCCTCGGCCTGCCAACGTGCTGGGATTAGAGGCATGAGCCACTGCACTTGAGGCTACCTATAATATTATAAACAGAAATTTCATTTGCTATTATCTTTCCCCTAGATAAAAGACCTCATTCACAGTTTACAATAGGAAAGCATCCAAGAATCTAACATGTAATACTCAAATATTTTGTTTATATATTTATTAGGAAATTTGTTTTATGTTAACCAGGAGAAGTTCTACATGCTAAGAAATTAATAGAGGTCTACTTAAGAATTCTCATTATCCAGTTACTAAGAGTCCATGGCAGTTAACTCTATGGCTATTGAAATTCCAGGATGGAAATGTTTAGAAGGCAACATAAACATGGATTCTAACTTTATCTCCTTCAATTATTAGCCAAGAATGTGGCTTTGGATATGTGAGTTAGCCAATTGAGTTCCTTCATCCTTACAGGCGAGATCCACCATGCCTGACCTATTTTACTTGGAAGGCTGAGGCGGGCAGATCACGAAGTCAGGAGATTGAAACCATCCTGGCTAACACGGTGAAACCCCATCTCTACTAAAAATACAAAAGATTAGCCGGGCGTGGTGGCACACGCCTGTAGTCCCAGCTACTTGGGAGGCTGAGGCAGGAGAATCACTTGAACCTGGGGGCGCGGAGCTTGCAGTGAGCTGAGATCGCGCCACTGCACTCCAGCCTGGGCGACAGAGCAAGACTCTTCATCTCAAAAAAAAATAAAATTAGTATATCATGAACATCTCCCGCATCTGCAAATA
>NW_012114733.1:3732462-3732844 GCF_000951035.1 Colobus angolensis palliatus | reverse complement strand
TTGTAGTCCCAGCTACTTGTGAGGCTGAGGCAGAAGAATCGCTTGAAACCAGGAGGCGGAGGTTGCAGTGAACCAAGATCAAGCCACTGCACTCCAGCCTGGGCGACAGAGCAAGACTCTTCATCTCAAAAAAAAATAAAATTAGTATATCATGAACATCTCCCGCATCTGCAAATATTTTTTACAGCATCATTTTCAATGAGTGCATAGTATTATATTCATATTGTCTAATTATCATTTCCTTTAGCAGACACTGCTTGTTTTTCCTGTTCTCTTTTGTGCTGTGATGAATTCTTTGAAACATTGTTCTCTCTCTTCGTATTGTACGTCCTGTGCCTGTCTTTATGGATACACTAAGTCTTTCCTGTTTAACAGATGGACT
>NW_012114733.1:3725192-3731258 GCF_000951035.1 Colobus angolensis palliatus | reverse complement strand
AGTCCTGCTATTGTACTGCTTGGAAAGGCAACATCCCCACCACACTCCCTGTCAAAGATAAGAAGATGTTGGTTTCAAAGCTTTCAAAAAAGAAAGAAAAAAAGTAGATGGAGGTTGGGTGCGCGCTGGCTCACACCTGTAATCCTTGCACTTAGGGAGACTGAGGTGGGCAATCACTCGAGCCCAGGAGTTCGAGACCAGCCAGGGCAATATATGAAACCTCCCCCCTACCAAAAAATAAGGCTGGGTGCAGTGGCTCATGCCTGTAATCCCAGCACGTTGGAAGGCAGAGGCGGGTGGATCATGAGGTCAGGAGTTTGAGACCAGCCTGGCCAATACGGTGAAACCCTGTCTTTACTAAAAATACAAAAATTAGCTGGGCATGGTGGCGTGTGCTTGTAGTCCCAGCTACTTGTGAGGCTGAGGCAGAAGAATCGCTTGAAACCAGGAGGCGGAGGTTGCAGTGAACCAAGATCAAGCCACTGCACTCCAGCCTGGGTAACAGAGCAAGACTCCGTCTCAAAACACAAACAAAAAAAAAAACACATGAGGCTGGAGGATAGGTTGAGGCTGCAATGAGCTGCGATCACACGAGCCGCGATCACACCATTTCACTCCCGCCTGGGTGACGGGAGTGAGACCCTGTCTCAAAAAATAAAAACATAAAATACAAAATGATCTCGCTTTTATAAATTTGTAAGAACAAGTAGATGAACCGAAATGTAAGCTGGTTTTCTCTGGGTGGTGAGATGATTAACACTAATTTTTTTTTTTATTGTGTGTTTCAAACATTAAAGAAACCAGCTACCATTCATTAACCATCTCTTATGTGTCAGGAACATATTTACTACCTTTTTTATGATTATATTATACATGTTCTTTGTAACAAAAGAACCCAGATAACTATTGAGAAATAAAATCACTCAATTTCCAAACTTTAACATAACTACAGTTAACATTCAGGTGCATTTTTCCGATCTCTTTTCTACATCATAAACTATTTATACTAAAAGTAGTATTGGCCAGGCATGGAGGCTTACACCTGTAATAACAACATTTTGGGAGGCCAGGGTGGGAGGATCACTTGCACCAGGAGTTCGAGACCAGCCTGGGCAACATAGCAAGACTCTGTCTCTACTAAAAATAAAAGAAGTTTTTGTATCTTAACTTTTTTCAGTTAACATTATTCCATGAACAATGTCTAACATCTTTAAATACAATTCAAAAACATAATTTTAACTGCTCTATGGTATTAAACAATTTATGAAATAAATTATTTAAGTTATAATTTCTTCATGTAAATCTTAATTTATTTAATGCGTTCCTTCCAGTTGAATATCACTTTTGATTTCAAATATTAGAAATAGCATAATAGTAAAGATCCTTTTCTCTGTCTTATTTCCTAAGGATACATTCTTAGAAGTAGAATTCCAAATTATATGTGATAATTAGTTTTTTGGGGCTTTTTTTTTAGATGGGGTCTTGCTCTGTCATCCAGGCTGGAGTGCAGTGGCATGATCTCGGTTCAGTGCAACCTCCACCTCTTGGGTTCAGGCCATTCTCCTGCCTCAGCCTACCGAGTAGCTGGAATTACAGGTTTGCGACACCACACCCAGCTCAATTTTGTATTTTTAGTTGAAATAGGGTTTCACCATGTTGGCTAGGCTGGTCTTGAACTCCTGACTCAGTTCAAGAGTTCAAGATCTTGAACTTGAACTTGATCTTGATCCGTCCACCTTGGCCTCCCAAAGTGCTGGGATTACAGGTGTGATTCACGTGTAATTATCACGCCCAGTCTGATAATTAGTTCTGAGGCTCCCAGCGCATAGTGCCATGTTCCTCTCCAGAAAGAGCATATCTGTCTGCATTCTCTTAAACAGTACAGTGATTTACAGGTATCCCTGCATCTTCAAAACTACTAAGTATTAAGAAGCACTGAGTTTTTGTTTTCGTTTTGTTTTTTGAGACAGAGTCTTGCTCTATCACGCAGGCTGGAGTGCAGTGGCCTGATCCTGGCTCGCTGCAACCTCCACCTCCTGGACTTAAGCAATCCTCCCACCTCAGCCTCCCGAGTGGCTGACTACAGGCATGCACCACCATGCCCAGCTAATTTTTATATTTTTTTGTAGAGATGGAGTTTCACCATGTTGGCCAGGCTGCTCTCAAACTCCTGGGCTCAATGACCCCCCCAAGCTTGGCCTCCCAAAATGTTGGCATTATAGGTGTGAGCCACCACACCCAGCTGAAGCCCTGGGTTTTAATCTATTTTTTTTTTTTTAATAGAGACAGGGTTTCACTCTATTGTCCAGGCTGGTCTCAAATTCCTGGGCTCAAGTGATCCTTCCATCTCAGCCTCACAAACTTCTGGGATAATAGGAGTGAGCCACTGTGCCAAGGTTTAATCTTACTAATTTTCTACAGTCATGCATGGCTTAACAGAAATGTGTTCTGAGAAATCCATCATTAGGTGATTTAGTCATTGTTGTGTGAACCTCAAAGAGTGTACTTACACGTACTTAGAAGGTGTAGCCTACTACATACCTAGGCTACATGGCACAGCCTGTCACTCCCAGGCTACCAATATGTACAGCACGTAACTGTACTGAATACTATAGGTAAGTATTTGTGTTTCTAAATACAAAAAGCTACAGTAAAAATACAGAAATACAATTTTATGGGACCACTGTCATATACACAATCTGTCAGTGACCAAAATATCACTACACAGGGCATGAGTGTACTTGTGAACGGGGACAAATAACTAAATCTCGCTCTAGCCAGTATCTCTTGGCGCTCAGTGGAAATAACATCATCCATATGAGAGATTTTTCTTAACGCTCAAATCAGACTAATGTACTGTCCAAAGATTATTCAAGTGAATAATAGCAACTGTAAATTAGCATCTGTAAATTATTTTGAATTTATAAGAACACTCAAAAACTTTTAAAATCCCTAGCTTTCTGACTATATGTGTCTGTATGTGTTTTAAGACTCAGTATACAGGCTAGGTGTGGTGGCTTACACCTGTCAGCACTTTGGGAGGAAAATCTCTTGGGGCAAGCAGTTCAAGATCAACCTGGGCAACACAGAGAAACCTTGTCTCTATTAAAAATTTAAAAAAAAAAAAATTAGCCTGCCGAGAAACCTGTAAGTCCCACCTACTCAGGAAGCTAAGGTGGGAGGACTATGTGAGCCAAGGAGTTCCAGTTTACAGTGAGCTATTAGAGCACCACTGTATGCTAGTTAACCCTGTCTAAAAAAAAAAAAAGAAAGAAACTTAGTATTTAACCAGTATTTTCTTTTCCTTTATCTTTTCTTTCTTTCTTTTTTTTGAAACGGAGTCTCACTGTCACCCAGGCTGGAGTGCAGTGGTGCAATCTCCACTCACTGTAGCCTCCTCCTCCTGGGTTCAAGTGATTCTCCTCCTTCAGCCTCCCGAGTATCTGAGATTACAGGTGCCCGCCACTATGCCTGGCTACTTTTTTTTGTATTTTTTGTAGAGAGAGGGTTTCGCCATGTTGGCCAGGCTGGTCTCAAACACCTGACCTCAACTGATCTGCCCACCTCGGCCTCCCAAAGTGCTGGGATACAGGTGTGAGCCACCGCACCCGTATTTTCTTTTCTGTTGTTTGTATACAGGCTTGCGCTACGCTACCCAGGCTGGAGTGCAGTGCCTGTTCACAGGTGCAGTGACTGGGCACTACAGCCTCAAACTTCTGGACTCATGTGATCTTCCTGCCTCGGCCTCCCAAGGAGCTGGAACCACAGGCACAAGCCACCATGCCTGGCTTAAGATCAGTATTTTCAATGATCCACTGGCTCTTGAAAAGTTGGAGTTTTTTTCATTTTCATCTTCAAAAAAATGTTTAAAGCATATGCTGATAGACCTTTCCCAAAAGGACTTCCCCAGAATTCTATTTAGATATTATTACATATTTCCACTTAGAAACTATTTATTCTAATTAGTTACATCTTTTTCATTCCTTATGTAATATTTCTCTCTCAACCCTTTTATAAGTCCAAGGTGAGGTTAATGTTATTTAGCACTGCTAAAGGTAGAGACCTTTAAAATTGTTGTTTTGCAAAGATGCCAAATATGTAATCTCACTCCTTTCACTGTAAACTTCTTGTATTAGTCTACAGGTTTTTGGCACTACTGAAATAAAACAGGTATTAATGCTCTTAACAATGATCTATTAAAGGACAGTGAGCCTCGGATCTGAGGGATGATAAATAACCCTCATTTCAGGAGAAAAATGCTATCAAAAGGCCTGCTATCATGTTTACAAGAGTTTGACTCAATTAGGGAAAACATGGTGATTAAGAAAATGTGTCTGTGATCTATAATGTCTATGTTCCAACTGACTAACTCAACTGGTTTGTTCCTAAATATATTTTAACATATAAAAAGGTATCTGCACATCCAAGAAGGCATTTAGCTCAGCTCAAATAGGAGGCTTGATATATTCAACACGGCATTAACATTTCAACCAAAATATTCAGTGTTCTCTATCATTTTGGCTGTTACTTTCTTTTGGAATTAATTGGGAAAGGGGGTCATGGGGGTTTGCAGGACAAACACTCCTGAGATTCTCTCATTTTAACCCTGCTGCCAAAATTATACCAAACAGAAATAGCTACAAGGAAAATGTAAATGTTCTGATGTTATCAGTAGTTAAAAATTTGGAATAGTGAACCCTGTAAAATAAATTCTAGACCTGATGTAAATTGTCTTTCAAGAGCCCAAATGTTTGTTTTCTTTCGAGGCTATGTCATCCATTTATTTTCCCCTCACGTCACCGGAATTTGTTGGTTCCATCTCTATGGAAACCATTCAGAAGGATGATAATGTGAAGTCTACCACCCACATATGCACAGCCCTCCCTATCAGCACTGGTGGGGCACAGTATCACTCTCTGGTTCAGATCAGCTTTCAGAGAATGGAAAGAAACAGTATTTAGAATGCACCCGAAAAGCAAATGAAAAGTACAGGACAACATCATCTCCTTCTCAAAATACTGGCTGCTACTACAGTAAATTAACATCCGCCCTCAGCCAGAAAGCAATATGGTGAATATTCTGTATAGTCACCAAGAGCAAAGGCTGCTGGCCAGTATTCAGACGGCTGGAATGCTGCAGCCCATTCATGTACTTTTGAGGCTTTTCTTAAGGGGGAAGAGAAACAGGCCATTTTCTTTTGAAATTAACCTTGGAGTTTACCTTTCAAATTTTTACCAATACCACCATGAAAAAGAAGCCTTCATGAATGCAAACGCATTCACATACACTACAGAGAAGTTAGTTCTTTGATTTTCCTGTCCCCTTATTAATAAAGTGGCACATACTGAAACTAAGAGTTATGTGCAGAGACAGCAACACAGGAATGATTGTGCTGAGAGATCTGGCTCCTGTAATGATAAGAATAATTGCATCTAGGACAAAGCGCATGCAAGCACCAAGATTACATTTGGGGGGCCGGGCGCGGTGGCTCAAGCCTGTAATCCCAGCACTTTGGGAGGCCGAGACGGGCGGATCACGAGGTCAGGAGATCGAGACCATCCTGGCTAACACGGTGAAACCCCGTCTCTACTAAAACTACAAAAACTAGCCGGGCGAGGTGGCGGGCGCCTGTAGTCCCAGCTACTCGGGAGGCTGAGGCAGGAGAATGACCTAAACCCGGGAGGCAGAGCTTGCAGTGAGCTGAGATCCGGCCACTGCACTCCAGTCTGGGCGACAGAGCGAGACTCCGCCTCAAAAAAAAAAAAAAAAAAAATTACATTTGGAATGATGGAAAAGCAGACAAAGATGCAAAGTGTTGATCAAATTGTTAACACTCATTGATTGGGAGCATGTACTTGCGTATTTCAAAAGCTCCTGTTGATGCAACTAATGATTTCCCATTAGTGAAACCTGAATTCCCTTTAGGAAAGTTGGTTTTTACATATGTTAATCTGAAAGCCAATATGTGCTCCTTGCTAGGAATACCTTTGAATTGCAGAGGCAACAATTTACTCTGTCCTCATATCATGATGATCCTGCTAGAGATTAAAGTTACCTCTTCCACAA
>NW_012114733.1:3716837-3720682 GCF_000951035.1 Colobus angolensis palliatus | reverse complement strand
CTGAGGCAGGAGAATCGCTTGAACTTGGAGGGCAGAGGTTGCAGTGAGCTGAGATTGTGCCACTGCACTCCAGCCTGGGCGACAGAGCGAGATTCTGTCTCAGGGAGAAAAAAAAAAGGAGTGACTTATCTAACTGTTGAGGTGAGACTGGAATAAGTAACTGAGCATGCATAGCTCAGGCCTCTCTCTTATCTTTTCTAGAAGAGCCTATCTACAGAATGCACATGTTCTCTTTCTCTAGAAAGTGCTAGCAATAAAGCTGATATTATGGTCTCCAACACTATGTCTTTTTGTCAGTCATTTGTGAATCAAAAATTTTGGGGGTGGAAGGGGAAGGGAACACGATTATCTGTCCCCCTTAGAAATCCTGACAGAAGAGCCAGGTGCAGTGGCTTACGCCTATAATCCCAACACTTTGGGAGGCCGAGGTGGGCAGATCACCTGAGGTCAGGAGTTCAAGACCAACATGGTGAAACCCCTCTCTACTAAAAATACAAAATTAGTCCAGCGTGTGGCATGCACCTGTAATCCCAGCTACTTGGGAGGCTGAGGCAGGAGAATTGCTTGAACCTGGGAGGCAGAGGTTGCAGTGAGCCAAGATCACGCCACTGTACTCCAGACTGGGATACACAGCAAGACTCCATCTGAGCAGGGTGGTCAGGTGGAATCCTGACAGAAGACAGTGGACCAAGATTCTCTCCCAGACTCCACCACTGACTCACTGAGATAGCTCAGAAGTAGCCTAAGTCCCAGGGTCTCCAAGGAGGAGTAAAGCCCTGAATCTACCCACCTGCAGGCTTCACATCTTACTCAAATAAAGCACAGAAATTAAGTTGGAGAAGAGGAAGAGATGACCAGATCCACAATTTAGCATCCTAGCAGATTTTATGGGACTAGAAGTGGGAAGAAACTTCTATTTCCTCAACATTTGAGCAAGAACATTTCCCAATCTGGAGAAATCTGGTAGGTTCCCAGAGGTTGGAGACAGTACTGGGGGGTGGGTGTCACTGTGGAGTCCCTGAGACTGCCAGGGGACAGATGGAGGATGCAGAGAATTATGCAAATCATAGTAGTCCTGTTCCTGAACTGAGAAATACATTACCATCCTGAGTTCTCCAGTAAGTTCCGCAAAATCGTCTGTGGCACTGAGCAGTTATAATAGCCCATGCCAATATACGATCTCCAGATCTGGTTTTTGCTTGAAATGGCATGCAGAGTTGCAAGGATTTCATTTTCACCTGATTGTGGGAAAAAGAGAAATGTTACAGAGAGAAGATGTCTCAGAAAGGAGTTCTAATTACAGTTTAAAACCCTCACTTTGTTTGAATATTTATGAGAGAATAACTATATGGAAAATGTTAAGAGTCATCCATCCAACCAACACTAAGTACTGTATGCGATTATCTCAGAAAAAAAAAAAATTCCCAAACAACACTCAATTTCTCCTCAAGGTTGGCCCCTCGTCATTGTTTTGACTCTTCCTTATTCAGTTCTGTTTGCTAGAATTGCCCATTTTTACACTTGTCTCATTCCAGGCTTTTCCTGTTCCCTTTCTGTTTCTGCTGTATACACGCTAAATAAAAATTCTGTCTTACTCCCAGTAAAATACTGTGTTTTACCTTCTAAACTGCCTTATACTCTCTGGAAGTAGACACGGCTTCAGTCTAATTAACACATAACCTACATTTTCTCTAAAACTGTTCTACTCAGTTACACATTCCTCCTTTGTGTCACTGAAAGGGCAACTTATAAAAAGGCCATCACCCAAAAATAGAAAATATCAGTTGTAATCAAAGACCCTTATGCAAGGCTGAGGACAGTGGCTCACACCTGTAATCCCAGAACTTTGAGAAGCTGAGGTGGGTGGATCGCTTGTGCTCAGGAGTTCAAGTCCAGCCTGGGCAACATGGTGAAACCCCATCTCTACCAAAAATGCAAAAAATTAGCCAGGCGTGGTGGTTCACACCTGTGGTCCAGGATTCTTGGGAGGCTGAGGTGGGAGGATCACATGAGCCTGGGAGGTGGAGGTTGTAGTGAGCTAAGGTGGCGCCACTGCACTCAAACCTGGGTGACAGAGTGAGACCCCCATCTCAAAAACAAAAGCAAAAACAAAAACAAAACACCCTCATGCAGTTTCTACCAGCATTCTCATGAAGGCACTTTGGTAATGAAGAAGTATAAACGTACTTGGATGCAGGTGGGACCCTTTCTCAGGTCATTCGTATAACAAAATAATAATAGCATTTGACACTTACTGAACATTATTCTGCCAGGAATTGTACCATATGCTTTTCATGCGGCCTAGGACACTGAGGATTGAAGACAGTCACTTGGCCAGGGTCACACGACTTTAAATCAAAGGATTACTAATCCAGTCTCACACTTTAACTCATTGGACTAAATTGAGAGCTGCTACATGGACAGCTCTTACACTGAAGGGTACCTTTTTTTTTTTTTTTTTTTTGAGAGGGAGTCTTGCTCCGTCACCCAGGCTGGAGTGCAGTGGCATGATCTCAGCTCACCGCAACCTCCACCTCCCAGGTTCAAGTGATTCTCCTGCCTCAGCCTCCCGAGTAGCTGGGACTACAGGTGCATACCACCACACTTGACTAATTTTTGTATTTTTAGTAGAGACAGGGTTACACCATATTGGCCAGGCTGGTCTCAAACTCCTGACCTCATGATCCGCCCACCTCGGCCTCCCAAAGTGCTGGGATTACAGGCATGAGCCACCGTGCCTGGCCACTGAAGGGTACTTTTTAGATACAAATGACAACATATGGTTCTTTATTTGCCTCTCTGCATAGAGATAGATCGTGTTACTAAAATTTAACTGGGACTTAACTACTTAGGCAAATGTCTGTCTTCTTTAAGATCTTAGGGACTCAGTCACTTAACCCTGGGAAATGATTTATTTTATTGTTCCTCTATCAGAGAAAAATGTAGATACAGCAAAATCTAAGACAGCAAACTGGCAAGGAAGACACTTAACATGTTTTAACCCTACTGAACTCTATCTGAATATTATTTGCATCAATCTTTATCCTCAAGTAAAATACTTTCACCCTCCACCACACACACGCACACATACACACACACACACACACACACACACTCCCCACTCCACGTGCTTTCCCAGGAAATAAATTCACAGGAGATATGGTACTTTGCCAGAGTAGAGTAAGAAAGAAAAGAGAGGATAGTCTTGAAGGTATTAGTTTCATGAGTAATATAATCTAACTACCTTATGGAAGATGATCTTGCCTTCTTCCATTGAAAGTTTAGGAAACAAGTAAAAATGCAATAAACCCACATCTGAGAAGATAGGCAAGGACAGCATCCCTAGGAACAATCATGCAAGAAGTCCAATCACCTCCCAAATAATCTTCTTAGGGGCAGAATGATTCAGATGCCCAGTAGGAGGAAAGATTAATTAGCAGTGCCTTGTAGGTGAGTCCGGCTTCAATTATGATCCTGTGCAGGGAGGACAGGTCCCTGTTCCACACCGGTCCAGCTCTCCAATGACAACAGCCTGTGAAGGGCTCTGTCTGTCAAACTGAGTTTAGCCTTTGGATATCAAGCTGGAGAATATGATTCTTTTTACAATATAAGAAGATAATTCTACTGCTGGTGTGGAAAGGTCACTGAGGGGAGACCCTGGCCCAGGGAGATACGGTAAGAGGCCAGCGCTATAGTTCAGGAGAGAGATGGGTAAGACGAGTGTTATGAGTTGAATTGTGTTCCCAAAAATGATACTTTCAAATCCTAACAACATGGTACCTCTGACTATAACCTTACTTGAAAATAGGAGGCCGGGCGCGGTGGCTCAAGCCTGTAATCCCAGC
>NW_012114733.1:3703099-3715646 GCF_000951035.1 Colobus angolensis palliatus | reverse complement strand
AGACCCTGCCTCAAAAAAAAAAAAAAAAAAAAAAAAAACCACTCAGGTGAACTCCAGCACTTTGCCAGACACGGTTTCCCACACATCATTAAGATTCTACTAGTGGAAGTAATCGACCCCAATAGTACCATTCTCTTTACTAACCAACATCATCCACTGGCGTAAGAGAGCTGGTGCTACGGTTCTGGAATGTGTTGGAAGTCTGTGCAGAGGGGTGCAGCAACCTCCCCCACAGTCCCTCAGAGTGACGCAGCCAGAGGTCAAACCAGCAGGCCAAACCAGCACCACCAGTTATCTAGCCCAAAGATTTGCACTGATTGCTCTCTCACTCACATGGCCTGGCATGGGAAAGGAAAGCAGTATAGCCTTGCAGTCAGGTTGTTCCACAAGCAGCATGGCTGAGAGAACCAACTCAGTGGCTGACTTTTAATTGGCTGCATGCCTGGAGAAAAATAATATAATAGTAGTTGAAATAATTAGAAATAGCTAAATGGACATTGGTGGGAGCCAAAAGGGTTATTTAAACCAACAGTCCTCATAGTGAGTGAAACTGCTAACCTAATTCTTCCAGTGCAGGACTCTCCTTCCTCATACCCAGCCCCAGGAGACAAAATAGGATTAGAGAGATAGGAATTTGGCTATTGTGCCAAGAGCCACAATCCCTAGTGAGGGACTGTAGCAAAAATCTAGCTCTCGCCCCGTATAGAGGTGCTCAAATGTGTTGTTTTGATTTTGCTTGTAGACTTTTGGAAGGTCTTTTTACTGTGGTTTTATTTGCCACTCCTGTGATAGTAGCCCTAGCTGTTAGGTTAACTCCCACTGATAGGAAAGGTGGGGTTAAAGTGTTACGGGTCTGCAGCAGAGGCCACCTCCTGGGAAGGAGTAGATAGGCTCTCACCCAAAGGAAGGGAAGAGTAGGATCCATGTTTTCTGAAAAATGCACTTCAAGGACTCAGATTCAGGAAGGTCATGGAGGTGACAGAAGGCCTGGAGCTCGGGGCTAGAAGCTGAGAAGAATCCTGAACTAAACCAAACTCCAGATCGCTTCCCTCTGTGTTCCCTCTGAGAACACAAAATGCCACCCCTCTGCCTGCCTTCAGCAAAAATCTACACTGTCGCCCCATATAGAGGTGCTCAAATGTGTTTAGATTTTGCTTGTAGACTTTTGGAGGTCTTTTTACTATGGTTTTATTTTCCACTTCTGTGATAGTAGCCCTAGCTGTTATGTTCATTCTCACTGATAGGAAAGGTGGGGTTAAAGTTTTACGGGTCAGCAGAGGCCACCTCTTGGGAAGGAGTAGATAGGATCTCACCCAAAAGAAGGGGGAGGCTACGGTCCCAGGAAGGGGGTGGGGCACCACCCTAGTCCTGACAATTAGCTCTGGGAGACCAGTCAAAAAGCTTAATTGACTACAGAAGGAGCAGGATTGAAATAAAAGATAAAAAATAAAAAGAAGCAGCTCAATTGAACAGGAGTGTTGTGGAAGGTGGAAATGGTAGTTTATTTTTTCACTTGACAGAAGAAGGAACACAAGAACCTGCCACTGTTTCAAGATTGACCACTTATATGCTGCCGGGTCTTTATAACTAATTGTTTTGTTCTTCATTTATACTAATTGGCCTTTTAAAAATTTCAAGTGTTTCATTCAGATGTGAAAATCATCAGAGCTACTATGGGGGATGGTGATGTCTGGAGTCCCTAGACTCTCAGGTAGAAGAGAGATTTGAATTTTCCTTTCACAAGAAAACCCATTGCCTTATACCTCTCTGCACAGCTGTCCAGGAGGTAAGAGGTAAAGGTTAAGCCCCTTGTGAGAGAGCCCTGAGTACAGCCCAGTTCCCATCTCCCTCCCTTCAGTCTCCACCTGCCACTCAGGCAGTGTTCCTGCCCTGCCCCATGTCCTCAAACAGTTAAGGAAGAGAAGATGTCACATTAGACCAGCCAGGAACCCACTGGCCCAAACCACATGAGTTCCGGGTCTCCAGATACAAATCAGCATCCTGCAGAGCAGCCACTGATGTCTTACACACTTGAATCAAACACCTGAAAATTTTAAAAGGCAAACTAGTGGGCCGGGTGCAGTAGCTCATGCCTGTAATCCCAGCACTTTGGGAGGCCGAGGCGGGTGGATCACAAGGTCAGGAGATCAAGACCATCCTGGCTAACACAGTGAAACCCCGCCTCTACTAAAAATATTTTAAAAATTAGCCAGGGTGGTGGCAGGCGCCTGTAGTCCCAGCTACTCAGAAGGCTGAGGCAGGAGAACGGCATGAATCAGGGAGAGGGAGGTTACAGTGAGCCGAGATCGCGCCACTGCACTCCAGCCTGGGCAACAGAGCAAGACTCCATCTAAAAAAAAAAAAAAAAAAGGCAAACTAGCTTAAATAAAGAACAAAATATCTGTAAGACCCAGAAGCATAAAAGATGTCAAACATGAGACAAAGAAGTTTCTAAGGCGATAAATACATACTCTAGTCTCTATAGGACTAGCCACACTTCTCAAGTACCTGTGAACTCTGTCCCTATCCAGCTTGGGACTAATGAGTTTTCCTGGATTGGTTCTCATGACAGCCTGGTAGTTATGCCCAATTTTACCTTGAGAACAAAGTGAGTTAATAGAATGAGCTGTCCCCTATACAACAAGTTAATGGACACTTTTGAGCCATTAAGGGTAGGTTCCTAGTCATGCTTCTTTCCATTCACTCATCCATTGCCCAACGCTACAAAACTTCCCAAGGAAAACTTCCCAGCTAGAAGCCAAGACAGTCTGTGAATTGATGAACAGAGGGGTAAGCTGCTTCTTACTGTGATAAAATCTAAGACCTCAGGCTTCCACAGCCACATATAATAAAAATAATTCCCCAAACATACAGCCTAGTGAGTGTCTGAATTGTTTCAAATGTTTGTTCACTGGTTGCCATTTCTCAGACCCACTCATGAAATGCCAGATCTGCAGGAGAACCAGCCCAGTGTACCTTGAAGCCCAGGGTTTGAGTTACTTTGATGTCAAGACAGCAATACATGCAGAGAAAAGGAGAGAGGACAGAAAAGTCCATGTTCAGAGATCTACCTGCTGAACCAACCTGAAATTGAACTTCATAGAATCCAGTCTCTAAGTCCAAGTTAAGGGACATGATGATGTCTAAATAAAACCCCAAATCCTAACTAAGCACACAATTCCCACTACTGTACATCTCTTCTCCTGTGGAAAAGAGCTCCCTTTCTAGAGGAAACAGTATGGGGTCCTTAAATCCCAAAGTGGCAGCCTTTTCTTCCTGCGTAGTAAAAGAAGCATTCTGAGAAATGATTGTGCCATCCAAACCTTGGGCAGCAGATGGGAAAAGGGAAAAAGAAAACTAGATTTTCCCACCAGAGCAAAGCTCACAGCAGAGCACATTCCTCACACTTTTCCTTTCAACTGGACAAAACCAGCTTGCTCCTGTGCACAAGCCTAATTCCTGAACGTGAACTAAAACGAAACTAACCGGCGGGGAAAGAGACCAAATGAGAAAGGGGGACGTCCATTAAGAAATGATTGAAGGCAGGGGACAGTGGCTCACGCCTGTAATCCCAGCACTTTGGGAGGCCAAGGCAGAAGGATTGTTTGAGCCCAGGAGTATGAGCCTGACCAACATAGTGAGACCTTGTCTCTACAAAAAACTCAAAGAATGAGGCAGGGGGATTGGTTGAGCCCAGGAGGTCAAGGCTGCAGTGAGCTGTGATTGCGCCAATGCACTCCCACCTGGGTGACAGAGTGAGACCCTGCCTAAAGAAAAAGAAACACTTGGAGACAAGATGTCGTCTTCCAGGTGCTTGCCTACAGCTATGCAGGGCAGCCAGCAACTGTGCATTATTTTGCACTCTCGGCCATGAAGGAATTCAGGCAATCCTTCAGGAACCTACACAGTAAGGTCTTTTCTTGCAGAATAAATGCCTGCTTCTGACCTTGTTTATTCTTCTGCCTCAGAGCATTGCATAATCTCCTGGTCCTAATGTACCAAGAACAGAGTTCAGTGGCCTCTAGGTATCACTTCCTAAGAGCTGCAGGTAAGAACTTGCACTGCTGCTGCTTCTCAGAATTTCCTCCTTACATCATTCCACATAAGAGCCTTGCTATAGCAACTCCCTTGCCATTACGCCTAAAATAGCAACAGTTTTGCACTAACCAATGCACCAAATAAATGCTTCCCAATAGCAATAAGATGATTTTGCTGTTAAATTTTCTTTTTTCTTTTTGAGATGAAGTCTTACTCTGTCGCCCAGGTTGGAGTGCAATGGCATGATCTCAGCTCACTGCAACCTCCACCTCCTGGGTTCAAGCGATTCTCCTGCCCCAGCCTCCTGAGTAGCTGGGATTAGAGGCGCCCACCATCACGACCAGCTAAATTTTTGTATTTTTAGTGGACATGGGGTTTCAGCATATTGGACAGGTTGGTCTTGAACTCCTGACCTCAGGTGATCTGCCCGCCTTGGCCCCCAACAGCTGTTAAATTTTCAATACATTACTAGGACTAGGTTTTAATATCCTATTTATGTAAATTTCCACAAGAACTGGAAAAGTGTCATTAACATGGACAGGCAATCTGTATGAGTCAAGATTCCTGCTACAACTAAACACACACACACATACACACATTGTTTCCCATCCTTAACCCATTACCCCAAACACAACCCTACAATTTCTTTTGGCCTCAATTATAAGGGAAAATGTATTCAGGTTTTGCTTTTTGCTTCTTTGACAATCTAAAATTGCTATACCTAAAGTTTTACACTATATATATACATATACACACACAATATTATGTTATCATTTATATTTTTAAATAATTATATATGCATATGTTTATATATTAGCAGAACATCTTTGTGATGATTCACAAGAAATTGATAACAAACAGAAGATAATAGATGTGGGAGGGAGGCTTGCTTTTCACTGTACATCTTTTTTTTTTCTTTTTTTTAAGAGTGACAATGTCCCGCTATGTTTCCCAGGCTGGTTCCAAGTCCTGGCCTCAAGCAATCTTCCAGTCTCAGCCTCCCAAAGTTTTGGGATTACAGGCATGAGCCACCCTGCCTGGTCTCCCTGTATATATTTTTGTGCTTTTGAGTTTTGAACAATGTGTCTATATTGTTTATTTGAAATTAACATTAAAATGTTGCATGTAGAATGAAATCCTCCTTGTAAAATACATGGGTACGTGGGTGTATATGCCATCAGTCCTGGGCTTCGGCAGCCATCCACAAAGCATGGTTCTGGGGGGCCCAGCCAGCAGCACCTCACATACAGCAGCCACTAACTGCGTGAGAGCCTCCCTCACTCTTCGCCCTCCATGTGCTTGGCAAGACACTAGGAAAAGGTCTCCAAGGAAGTCATCAGGACTGAAAACCAACACACTCATATTTGAATTTGCCCAATGTCACCAATTTGAGGAAGGCCTTTCTCTGTGAGAGGGTAAGGGGAAAGCTGGGGCCAGAATGTGAGGACAGAGACTGCCTGGGCAGATTGTTCTTGCCAACATCCTAATCCTTAGCTGTAAATCTGCGCAGGAACCATGGCATGGGGCTGGGTGTCAATCAAGATAAACAAACCATGAATGACAGCATGGCAGGACTTTCTCTTCTTTCTGAAGGGAATTCAGAATTTGGATGCAAATTCCATCTGCATGCTGAGCCTTTCCCCAACATCATCCAGTCATTTATAGCACTCTTTTCTCTCCCCTATAGCCACCTGGATCAAGCCCACTTACCCAGTCCACAGACCCAACTCCCTATTACTTGTCAAGTTTCCTCCCTGGGCAGAGGAGGGTTTCACTACCTAACTCAGCTGAATCACAGAATGTGTTGAATCATTCCAGGAAGCCAAGCCAATCCATACGCTCTGCACAGAGTACAGAGGAAACTGAACCTAAAATCTTTGCAGACCGGCAGAGCTGTGCCATGTGTGAGGATGTGGTCAGGGCAGCAGCATGCCGGCCCAACCTGGGGCTCTGAGTCTCCTTGCTCTAATCCTGCCGGGCTCTTCCCTGTCTTCTTGCTCAGCCAATTAATACCACACCTCCTTCAGTCCTTCATGACCCTCAGGGGTTACCGCCCTCCTCAGGACATCTCCACTCAAAAGGAGCTGAGGTGTGTCCCATCTGTGTTTCTGATGACTCCTTGGTTCCTTGTCTCTGTAGGAGTGAGCAGTCTCTGCAGCTATTCCTGATCACCCGAGAGATGGACAACTTCAAGACCCTACCAGCTGTAGCAAAACCAAAACAACATTCACAGTGGGGAGTGGGACAAGTGATGCTATGTCTGTTATTTTACTCCTTGAACTTGGATCATACTCCTTCCTGTGGGAGGCCCCTTTTCGTTTAATCTACAAATGTTTTTTAAAGAAATGTACAAAGGGCCGGGCGCGGTGGCTCAAGCCTGTAATCCCAGCACTTTGGGAGGCCGAGACGGGCGGATCACGAGGTCAGGAGATCGAGACCATCCTGGCTAACACAGTGAAACCCTGTCTCTACTAAAAAAAAAATACAAAAAACTAGCCGGGCGAGGTGGCGGGCGCCTGTAGTCCCAGCTACTCGGGAGGCTGAGGCAGGAGAATGGCGTGAACCCGGCAGGCGGAGCTTGCAGTGAGCTGAGATCCGGCCACAGTACTCCAGCCCAGGCGACAGAGCGAGACTCCGCCTCAGAAAAAAAAAAAAAAAAAAAAGAAATGTACAGAGAAACATTGCAATTCATAGTATTTATCTGGAATACCAACTGACCTATGTAATCACGCCAAATGTTGAGTTTGAAATGAGAATCAGTGGAAGTCCCAGAGGATTTGTTTTCCCTCTTTGCTGCCCCAAAGGTACATTGTCATGGCCTGCAGAGCAAGAACAAGAAGGGAAGGCTATGTCCTAAGAGTCCAACTCAAACAATATATCATGCTTGAGAAAAAGATCATTTTTTATAGATCAAAGGCATATGGGCCGGGCATGGTGGCTCATGCCTGTAATCCCAGCACTTTGGGAGGCTAAGCGGGGAGGATGGTTTGAACCCAGGAGTTTGAGACCAGTCTAGGCAACACAGCAAGATCCCCATCTCTACAAAATAAAATAAATTAGTCTATGTGGTGGCACATGCCTGTAGTCTAGTTATTGGGAGGCTGAAGTGGGAGGATCTCTTGGGCCCAGGAGGTTGAGGCTGCAGTGAGCCATGATCATGCCACTGCACTCCAACCTGAGTGACAAAGTGAGACCCTGCCTCAAAAAAAAAAAAAAAAAAAGGCATATGGGGCTGGGCGCAGTGGCTCATGCCTGTAATCCCAGCACTTTGGGAGGCCGAGGCGGGCGGATCACAAGGGGTCAGGAGATCAAGACCATCCTGGCCAATATGGTAAAACCCCATCTCTGATAAAAATGCAAAAATTAGCTGGGCGCGGTGGCGCGTGCCTGTAATCCCAGCTACTCAGGAGGCTGAGGCAGGAGAATAGCTTGAACCAGGGAGTTGGAGGCTGCAGTGAGCCAAGATTGTGCCACTGCACTCCAGCCTGGTGACAGAGCGAGACTCCGTCTCAAAAAAAAGGCATATGGAGAAATTTGCAGTCCAACCCAGAATCACACCAAGTGAATTGTAATCTCTTATAGTAAATGCTCAGAAAATACAGGTGAATCAACGTGTTGCAATGAAAATTCACCTAAACTTCCACATACAGCTAGCTCAATATTCCCAGGAACTCACCCATTACAGAATCATGATGATATATAATGCACAAATTGTTCCCACATTTGGTTCAACTACATCTCAAAGTGCATGAGCCTCAGAGAAACATTTATCAGTGGAAACCTGCAGCTATTAAGAAAGTTGTATAAAATAATGCAGTGTCTACAATAATTTCAGATTTTCCAAAATTTTATTTCTTCCTTGTTCAGTCAGTTAGCATGTTGATACAGGCATTGAGAATTCTTACTAAAATTCTCAGTTTGCATTTTTGTGTAAATACTCTGGACTTGGCCGGGCGCAGTGGCTCAAGCCTGTAATCCCAGCACTTTGGGAGGCCAAGACGGGTGGATCACGAGGTCAGGAGATCGAGACCATCCTGGCTAATACGGTGAAACCCTGTCTATACTAAAAAATACAAAAAACTAGCCGGGTGAGGTGGCGGGCGCCTGTAGCCCCAGCTACTCGGGAGGCTGAGGCAGGAGAATGGCATAAACCCGGGGCGCAGAGCTTGCAGTGAGCTGAGATCCGGCCACTGCACTCCAGCCTGGGTGACAGAGCGAGACTCCGTCTCAAAAAAAAAAAAAAAATACTCTGGACGTACAAAAAGTAAAGCAAATTTGAGTCAAAATGAGATCAAAGTTATTCGTACATCATATAACTGACACTTGTTAAAGCAAGGCACAGTGCTATTTAGTGGGGTGGGAAGAGGACATAAAGAATGGAAGTCACAACACAGATTCGCCCACAGCGGCTCAGGTCCCTGTTCTCTAGCACCCGCCCTCGTGCAGCCTGGGCCCTCACTCCCAGCCTCCTGAGGCAGGTCACTGAGCTTCCAGGCAGAATGTGGGTGGGACTGCCCCACCTCTCTCTCAACCTCACTGAGCTGACTAACGGACCGTGAAGTCCTCCCCTTGGCTGAACTCAGTCACCACATTTCTCTGTTCCTACTTCCAGATCACTGACCGATGGTGGGGTGGAGGACACTCAAACATGCCTTACAAATTCCCACCATTCAATCTCAGCAGACCC
Source organism: Colobus angolensis palliatus (assembly GCF_000951035.1). Classification (NCBI taxonomy): domain Eukaryota; kingdom Metazoa; phylum Chordata; class Mammalia; order Primates; family Cercopithecidae; genus Colobus; species Colobus angolensis. The sequence continues at coordinate 3,706,921 of NW_012114733.1, read as the reverse complement.
TGTCTGCAGGCCAATCGAGGGTCCTCGCCACCCAGATGCTCTCAGCAGACCCTGCCTGCAGGCCAATCGAGGGTCCTCGCCACCCAGATGCACACAATAGCTCTTCTGAAATTCACTTTTCCCTAGTGCTCAGTCTCAGCTTCCTGTCTCTCATGCAGAGAGATCTTCAGACCCATAGCCCCTCAACTCCTCCCACCTCGGAGTATGCAGACTTTCTTCCCTCTTCTGCCTAAGAAAGGTCCAGAATACGACAAAGGGGTCCACAACTCGCTGCCTGAAAATATATCCTCCTGCCTCTGATGACTTCATCTCAGACTGCCCTGCCTCTCTTCTTCTGCATGTTTTATTTCCCTATACCCTGGTTTCTGCCTTCTTCCCCACACTCCATCCCTGGGAAATTTCACTAATTCTCATGAATTTATTCAGAAAACTCACTAAATCTGCAACTCCATCTCTTCTCTCTCTGGATCTCTAGACTCTACTTTCCAACTCTTGCTTCAACTTTTCCAAATGCATATTCCACGAATATCTCCAACCCAATTCTGCTCAAGATCCAATCTCTCCTTCCTCTTCTCCCTGTTACCCCTCTATAAATGAATGACATCAACATCACTACCCCATCTAGAAACTGACTGACACCTCACCTCCTGCCTCTCTGGATCAACCACCATGTCTATATAAAAACCATGCTCCTGGCCAGGCACGGTGGCTCACACCTATAATCCCAGCACTTGGGAGGCTGAGGAGGGTGGATCACCTGAGGTCAGGAGTTGGAGACCAGCCTGGCCAACATAGCAAAATTCCATCTCTACTAAAAATACAAAAATGAGCTAGGTGTATAATCCTAGCTACTTGGGAGGCTGAGGTAGGAGAATCGCTTGAACCTGGGAGGTGGAGGCTGCAGTGAGCTGGGATCGTGCCACTGTACTCCAGCCTGGGCAACAGAGTAAGACTCTGTCTCAAAAAGAAAAAAACAAACAAACCCAAAACCATGCTCCTCACGCCTCTAATTCCAGCACTTTGAGAGGCCGAGGCAGGCAGATTGCTTGAGCTCAGAAGTTCAAGACGAGCCTGGGCAACATGGTGAAACTCTGTCTCTACAAAAAATACAAAATTTAGCCGGGCGTGGTGGCTCATGCCAACAGTGGTGGCTCATGCCAACAGTCCCAGCTACTAGGGAGGCTGAGGTGGGAGGATCGCTTGAGCCTGGGAGGCAGAGATTGCAGTGAACCAAGATCGTACCACTGCACTTGAGCCTAGGTGACACGGCCAGACCCTGTCTCAAAAAAACAAAAACAAAAAAACCCGCCATGCTTCTCCTGGGCTGCCCCAAGCCAGTGACTAAGCTCTGCAGGAAAACTAATGCAGACTCATTCATTCTCTAGAGGTATGAGACTCCTCCCACGGGCAGCTGTAGCTCCAGGACTCCATGTGGGCCTGATGGAAACTCTCTTAGATCTGTTCTGTACTGTAAGACTCTTTCTACCCGGTCTTCATTCTACTTCTCTCCCTTTCCACCAAAGTTAGACCTGCATTAGTTTGGAGGCTCCCCTGCCCTCTCCTGCTTCTACCACCAGTAAAAATGTCTTGTGTATCTAACATTGTTTTGGTGTCTGCTACCTGGTGGACCTGAACTAATGCACATTTACATCTCATATCTAAAGTCTCCAATAGTCTCCCACTTGGTTTCACTGCCTCTGATCGCAGAGGCACTCTGCAAAACACAGGATCAATCCGTCCACTTCTCTCGATAGTAACTTTTCCTGTCTACCCATTACTTAGAGGGGGAAAAATAAATCCCTTTTGGCTCTGAGCCCTCCATATTGTGGCCCCACAGCTTGTTTTCCATGTGCCTCTGCAATCTAACATTCTAACCACATGGTCTATTCACCATCCCTCAAATAACCATGTATTTCCATACTTTCATGCCTCTGCTCATGCCATAACTTCAGACTAAGTCTCCATCCTATTTGCAGACCCATCAAATTATTCAATATCTATTTCCTTATAAGTTATAACCTATAGCTGGGGATATCTTTATCGTCTTTTACCTCCTGACTTTTGTACACCAAGTGCCTAAAGCAGTATCTTATCTTCTACAACTGACTCTCAATAAGTGCAGAATGGAAGCAGATGGAGGAAGCCGTAGAAGGAGATTTGGCAATAGCAGCTTAATAACCCACTGATAACAAATGTGATAGCAAACACCAATCCAAAAACCAAAAGCTGAGTAGTCTAGGGCACTTTATGTATGGGCAAATGGTCCTATGTACCATAAGAGTCCTCAAGAATAGCACTATATTTATAATACAGTATAACTGATTTCAATTTGATAGCACTGAATACGTTTTGAAGTTAGAGTGAGTTATAGTCACACCACTGCACTCTAGTCTGGGTGACAGTGCAAGACCCTGTCTCTAAATAATAATAATAATAATAATATAATAATAATAGGATCTGGGCATGGTGGCTCACACTTATAATCCCAGCATGTTGGGAGACCAAAATGAGAGAATCACTTAAGCCCAGGAGCTTGAGACCAGCCTGGGCAACATATTGAGACCCCTATCTCTACAAAAAATTTTAAAAATTAGCCAGGTGTGGTGGTCCTCCCTGTGGTCTAAGCTACTTGGAAGGCTGAGGTAAGAGGATTGCCTGAGCCAGGGAGGTCGAGGTTGCACAGAGCTGTGATCATGCCACTATAGTCAAGCCTGGGTGACATAGCAAGATACTGTCTCAAAGAAAATAAATAAAATTAAATAAAAATAAAATGTTTTAAAATAAAAAAGATAATAATGAATAGATGTTATACTACAGTTGTCTAAACCCCTAGAATGTACAACACCAAGACTGAATCTTAACATAAACAATCTTCACTTTGGGTGAGACCAGGCGCAGTGGCTCACCTGTAATCCCAGCACTTTGGGAGGCCAAGGTGGGTGGATCACCTGAGGTCAGGAGTTCAAGATCAGCCTGGCCAACATGGTGAAACTCCCATCTCTACTAAAAATACAAAAATTAGCCAGGCCTGGTGGTTCATGCCTGTAGTCTCCGTTACTCGGGAGGCTGAGGCAGAAGAATCGCATGAACCCAGGAGGCGGAGGTTGCAGTGACCCAAGATTGCGCCTGCACCACTGCACTCCAGCCTGGGTGACAGAGTGAGACTCCATCTCAAAAAATAAATAAATAAATAAATAAATAAATAAAAACTTTGGGTGATAATGGTGCATTAACACAGGTTCAATTGTAGCAAATGCTCTGGTAGGCAATGCTGATAATGGGAGACTCCACACTTGTGTGGGGGCAGTGGGTTTAATAGGAAATCTTTGTACGTTCACTCAGTTTTGCTATGAACCTAAAACTGCTCTAAAAAATAAAGTTGGTCCGGCAAGGTGGCTCATGCCTATTATCCTAGTATTTTGGGAGGTAGAATTGGAAGCATTTCTTGAGCCTGGGAGTTTGAGACCAGCATGGGCAACACAGTAAGGCTGTCTCTAGAAAAAATACAAAAATTAGCTGGGCATGGTGGCATGCGCCTGTAGTCCCAGCTGCTTGGGAGGCTGAGGTGCGAGATCACTTGAACCCAGGAGGTTGAGGCTGCAGTGAGCTGTGATCACACCAATGCACTCCAGCCTGGGCAACAGAGTGAGACACCGTCTCAAAAATAAAATTAAAAAACCCAAAATTGGCCAGGCACAGTGGCTCACGATTGTAATCCTAGCACTTTTAGGCTGAAGTGGGCAGATCACTTGAGATCAGGAGTTCAAGACCAGCCTGACCAACATGTTGAAACCCCGTCTCAACTAAAAATACAAAAATTAG
>NW_012114733.1:3694412-3702134 GCF_000951035.1 Colobus angolensis palliatus | reverse complement strand
CAGGATGTTGCCCAGGCTGGTCTTGAACTACTTGGTTCAAGCAATGCACCCACCTTAGCCTCCCAAAGTGCTGAGATTACAGGTGTGAGCCACCACACCTAGCCTCATTACTTTTAAAACAAATATTTTCACCCCTCCACTTTTACCATGATATACTTCAACATTTATCTGAATATCCCCCAAATAATTGATAGCATAATTATTTAAGATTCCATCAAGGTGATCCTTCAACAATACTCAAGTGCTTGCCGAATTATGTCTTGCACAGTGCATTTTTCCACTTCCTTTTTCTCAGTGAAGATACTGCCTTTCCTTGAGTTTTTTTTTTTTTTTTTTTGAGACAGAGTTTATTATTGTTTATTCTAAGTAAGTGGGTTAGTTGCCTGGACAGATGTGGGTGAAAGTTCTATTTTTAAATATGGTCTGGTAATTGTCCATTTGTATATATAGTCCCTCACAGCAGAATCTGTTTTGTCTCTGTCCTAACATAAACAATCTGTCTACGTAATCCCAGGTTGCCATCCCTCAAATAACCATGTGTCACCCAGGTTGCAGTGCAATGGCGCGACTTAGCTCACTGCAACCTCCACCTCCCGGGTTCAAGCGATTCTTCTGCCTCGGCCTCAGCGTTCCAAGAAGCTGGGATTACAGGCATGTGCCACCACGCCCAGCTAATTTTTGTATTTTTAGTAGATACAGGACTTCACCATGTTGGTCAGGCTGGTCTTGAACTCCTGACCTCAGGTGATCCACCCGCCTCACCCTCCCAAAGTGCTGGAATTACAGGTGTGAGCCACTGAGTCCAGCTTCATCTTTGCTTCTTTACATTGAGAAGATATATTCCAACTCCTAACTCTGCCTTTCCGTCCCATTTCACATCATTTCTGAACACTCATGACATTTTACCCACAGCTCTCATGGCACCTGGAACTTTTTAACTGTCTGACCTATTTATATTAAGAAGGTAAGATGTAAGCTCCTTGGAGATAGTGACTATGTTTATTCAAATGTATATCCTCACTGGGCACGGTGGCTCATGCCTATAATCCCAGCACTTTGGGAGGCCGAGGCAGGCAGATCACGAAGTCAGGAGTTTTAGACCAGCCTGACCAACATAGTGAAACCCTGTCTCTACTAAAAATATAAAAATTAGCTAAGCATGGTGGTGTGCGCCTGTAGTCTCAGCTACTCGGGAGGCTGAGGCAGAAGAATCGCCTGAACCCAGGAGGCAGAGGTTGTGGTGAGCCAAGACTGTGCCACTGCACTCCAGACTGGGCAACAGAGCGAGACTCTGTCTCAAAAAAAAAAAAAATGTGGCCGGGCGCGGTGGCTCAAGCCTGTAATCCCAGCACTTTGGGAGGCCGAGACGGGCGGATCACGAGGTCAGGAGATCGAGACCATCCTGGCTAACACGGTGAAACCCCGTCTCTACTAAAAAATACAAAAAACTAGCCGGGCGAGGTGGCGGGCACCTGTAGTCCCAGCTACTCGGGAGGCTGAGGCAGGAGAATGGTGTAAACCCGGGAGGCGGAGCCTGTAGTGAGCTGAGATCCGGCCACTGCACTCCAGGCCGGGCGATAGAGCAAGACTCCGTCTCAAAAAAAAAAAAAAAAAAATGTATATCCTCAGAGTGTCTTCCAATAGTAATCGGTAAGCGTTTAACAATTTAGGCAACAAGGTGACTGTCCAAGGTTATCAGTCAAGTATCTGCCTATTGAAAATTAATGACAAAAATATAAGGGCAAAGCAGATTCTGCTGTGAGGGACTACATATACCAGACCATATTTAAAAATAGAACTTTCACCCACACCTGTCCAGGAAACTAACCCACTTACTTAGAATAAACAATCCAGGAAGCCAGCCTGCCACAAATTAGACTTACAGAGAAAGCCAGATTGCTATCTCTAGTGACAATCCAGGAAACCAAACAATAACTTCCATAACAATTGGCCCCAAATGGCCAGAACTTGATTAATAACTGATAGCTTCCCTAATTTTTGTCCCACTTCCAACACAGGACCAATCAGGCGAAGCCAAATATGTACCCACACCCAATCATATCAGATGCCCGACTTCTAGTCAACCCTCAGACAGCTTCCCTTGGAAACAACCTCCAATCAGAACATATCTAAAGCCTTTCCTTTTTTCCACAATAAAGATTTCCTCTCCTCTGTCAAAATGGAATTCTGACTCCCTTGCTACAGCAAGTTCATTACAGCCTTTGTTTCTCTTATTTAGCTAGTCTTTACTGCCACAGTCGTTCAATGGAAATTTATTGGAATCATCCTAAAGAAGAAATCATAATTCATGTAAGTTGGGAACTGATGAGCCAGGAATGGCCAAAGGAAAAACCTTGTCACAGACTGCGAGGCCTACAGGCAGGACCTGGCAATGGGCATCATCTGGCTAAAGACAAGTCGTGGCCTCGGACTGGGGAACAGCTGCCCCGGCCTAGTTGCCCCTGGGGTCAGCTCAGGAGAGTGCACGACCCAAAGAGGGTGACAAAGCCAACACCTGCAGCTGCATTACACAATGCTCCCTCCCTCCACTCACTGCCCTCCATTAACCATTTAGTAGAAATCACTCTGGAACATTCAGCTGGCCCATGTCCACCATTCTGACAACTCATCTCCTCAGCTCTAGTTGAATAATGTGAACATTGGAGGGTTTAGTTTCTCCTCTCTCTTCCACAAGCAATGTGCAATTTTGTGTAAACTTTAATCCCTGAAGTTTATCTAATATTAGTTCAGTCTAGTTCAGTCTAGTTACCTTGAGATGAATTCACTGGAAAGACTACACAGCCAGGCATACCATAGCTAAAAGTAACTAACTGGCTTTGGTCATAAAGTAATTTTTAACTTTGAATTAATTATAAAATGAATACCTACACTGCAGAAAATTCCAAAACTGCAAAGTAATTAAGGGAAAGCTAAAACCACTAATAAGAGCACCATTCAGAGAAACCAGTGTTCCCAGTGACACATATCCTTCTAGTCTTTTGTTGTTGTTGAGTGCGTGTGGTTGGGGAATGGGGGATTCACTTGAACAGGATAGGATTTTGAACTGAATAGCTTTGCTTGTTTCTATGAATAATGATTTACTTAGCAGCCAGTTCATGATCACAGTATTTTTTCAAGGCACTTCCTGAATTGTCCAAGAAGAGGGGGAGCATCCTTTATGACTGATGAACCAACCGTCCTTCCCTGGTTCTGTTCGGCCATTCTGTCCTATACATGTTAATCCCACTACCTCCAGCAGCCTCCCCCAGATTTATCTAGCAGAGCATCACTGCTCATTCTTCAGTATTGCACTTCCGTGACCCCTTCCCTCACTCTGGCAGCAGGCCTGAGTGTTCCCACATCTGTGCTGCCAGGAAGCTGCTACAATTCTGCTGAGGCAGTTGGCATATGGCAGCGTGCTTCTAGTGCAACTGGGTTTGTGCACATCTGTAAACTGGACATTCCAGGTGAGTCAGGACAGAAGTTTTCTACTTTGTACACCCACAACCTTACAAAGGACAAAATGAAGAGAGAGCAAAGTAGTGGATGGAGTGTGGACAGTGGAGCTGGGCTGCCTGGGTTTGAATTCTGCCTCCACCACTTACCAATTATGACCTTGGGCAAGTCATGCCTCATCTGAATATCACAGTTTCTTCATTTTTAAAACAGAAGTATTAATGGTATTTTCCTCATAGGATTGTAATATACATTAATACATGAGAGCATGTTAAAGAGTGTCCAGTACATGGTAAGCATTATGTAAATGTCTGAGATTACTGAGTTATGTGTAGTAAGTAACCCAAGTATTTCCTAACTGATTACAACCCTCACAATCTTTACTCTGCAATGAGGACATTTAACACTCTTATAACTAGCTCTCCCTACAGCTTTCTCTGTACATGGCAAACAAATATTTAATCCAGAATTCCTCTCTGACTACACTAGAACACAGGCATTCACATGAAACCAAGTTTGAGTAATGGTGCTCCCCTATTAAATGGAAATGCTACTACCAGAACTTACATGCACCGATTTGCTCTCCCTACCTGGAGAATATTCATTCACCATGACACGCTCACACCTCAGAGTCAAAATTCCTCCTTTGCAGATGCATCCTCCTCCACTCTCCCAACACCCCAGCTCACTATTCCAAGAAGCAAGCTTTGTTGGAGAACTGGTCCGTTTCAGGGAATGGGGGGACTTCTGATTGTGCAATATTTTCTGCGTGAATCATCCCAAACTAGATGGAACAAGCCCAAAATGTCACAGAAGCTACTAGGTTTAAAGTTTATATGGCATGGGCGTGGTGGCTCACGCCTATAATCCCAGCACTTTGGGAGGCCAAGGCGGATGGATCACTTGAGGTCAGGAGTTCAAGACCAGCCTGGCCAATATGGAGAAATCCTATCTCTACTAAAAATACAAAAAATTAGCCAGGAGTGGTGGTGCACGTCTGTAATCCCAGCTACTCAGGAGGCTGAGGCAGGAGAATAGCTTGAACCAAGGAGGCAGAGGTTGTAGTGAGTTGAGATCGTGCCACTGCACTCCAGCCTGGGCAACAGAACAAGAATCCATTTCAAAAATAAAAAATAAAAAAATAAAGTTTATACTCAAGTTGCAAATTACTTTTCAGGAGCCCGCTTCCACAGTGAAGAATCAGAATCCCTTGATGTTCAAATTATTCAGCTGGAACCAAGAACTAAACTAAAAAAGGATACACAACTTCTCCATGTTTCCCAGGCTCTAATGCTCTGAAAAGAACATTTTATTTTAGAGTATATATATTATAAAAATAGCTAACCTAAACGTTCCCTGACTTTAAAAATCTCAGAAAGGGATTCACTTGTTCAAATATTCACCTAAAATACCCTGCTTTAAAGATACACAATTTTTCACTCTTCACACATAAAATGAATTAGGATTCTGATTTTCTTTTCTTTTCTTTCTTTCCTTTTTTTTTTTTTTTTTTGAGACAGGGTCTCACTCTGTTACTCAGGCTGAAGTGCAGTGAAGCCATCTTGGCTCACTACAATCTCCACTGCTCAAGTGTTCCTCCCACATTAGCCTCCAGAGCAGCTGGGATTACAGGTGCACACCATCACGCCTGGCTAATTTTTGTATTTTTTATAGAGATGGGGTCTCCCAACGTTGCCCAAGCTGGTCTCAAACTGCTGGCCTCAGCAATCCACCTGCCTAGACCTCCCAAAATGCTGAGATTATAGGCATGAGCCACCATGCCCAGCCAGGATTCTGATTTTCTAAAATGGAAATAGATAAGGCTTCCTTCCAGCTATCCCTACATCTCAATTAGTTCAATGCAACAAAACATGCAGCTTTTCTTCAATGACCATCAGATTGGAAATCAACAAAGGCAGCAGCCCTCAGCATAGCCTGAGCAGCCAACCTGAAGCAGATAGACTCCATACCTCAAATGTCCACCTTCACACAAAATAAAGCTTGCCATCTGCACGCTATATCCTTTCTATCATAGCAACAAAATAAAACAGCTGCTGTCTCTTCATTTTACTCTAGAAGAAAAAGAGATAAGTATCTCCATGATTGAAAGTGAGATAACCAGATGAGTTTTTTTTAAGAGCTCTGCCTGTGCCCTTGACTTATGGATTGTCTCCCCACCCCATGCAAGTCAAATACCCACATAAAAATACCTATGAAAAGCAATCTTGCCGGGCGCGGTGGCTCAAGCCTGTAATCCCAGCACTTTGGGAGGCCAAGACGGGCGGATCACGAGGTCAGGAGATCGAGACCATCCTGGCTAACACGGTGAAACCCCATCTCTACTAAAAAATACAAAAAGCTAGCCGGGCGAGGTGGCGGGCGCCTGTAGTCCCAGCTACTCAGGAGGCTGAGGCAGGAGAATGGCGTGAACCCGGGAGGCGGAGCTTGCAGTGAGCTGAGATCCGGCCACTGCACTCCAGCCTGGGCGACAGAGCGAGACTCCGTCTCAAAAAAAAAAAAAATAAAAATAAAAATAAAAATATTTTAAACCTAAAATAAAATCCTAAGAAACTCTATGACTAAACTGACCTTTCTTAACCCAATGTAAATCTTACTTGTGTGTTTTTCTAGAAAAACCATTTGGGGTTGGGCGCAGTGACTTGCGCCTGTAATCCCAGCACTTTGGGTGGCCGAGGCGGACGGATTGCCTGAGGTCAGGAGTTCGAGACCATCCTGGCTAACACGGTGAAACCCTGTCTCTACTAAAAAATACAAAAAACTAGCCGGGCGAGGTGGTGGGCGCCTGTAGTTCCAGCTACTCAGGAGACTGAGGCAGGAGAATGGCGTGAACCCGGGAGGCGGAGCTTGCAGTGAGCTGAGATCCGGCCACTGCACTCCAGCCTGGGCGACAGAGCGAGACTCCGTCTCAAAAAAAAAAAGAGAGAAAAAGAAAAGAAAAGTAAAACCATTCGGACTCAGAAAGTAATGCTGCCTTTCAGTTGGGAAATAATAAAATGTGGACGTGAGATAAGAAAACAACTGGAAGCTACTGCGATCTAAAGAAGCGTGGGGGAGGGAGGCCAGATGTCTGGTCACTTCCCCAGTTGCACAACCTTAGGCAATTCCTAGATCCTTTGAGTCTATCCAGATCTGCGCAGGTGATAACACCTCTCAATCCAAAGTATGAGAGCACCCTGGCCGGTGAGAGGGTGCCTGGGAAGTGGGGAATCTGCTACAAAACGCAGGGGAACCTCGCGGGGGCCCTAGGATAAAGACCAAGAACCGCACAACATCGACTCCGTCCTAACACAAAACTGTCTGCTCCAAGAATCAAATATTCCACCCTCTCACGGTTCCAGAGGTACCCGCCACTGTTTTATTTTAATCCATACATTCCCAGTCCTGAGCAATCCTAACCCCAGAGCTGGATCTTCAGGAAACTACAAAAGGCAAACAGGTCAGAATAAGCCGAATCCAAGGGAGCCCTCCCGGCCACTTACAAACAGGGTCTTCCATTTTCAAGGGTCTTTTCAAACGGATGTTGGCAGGAACCGTCTTCTCGATCAATTCATCAATGCTCTAAAATTAAAACGCAAGGCAGAGGAAAGTGCATCTGAGTTAAAAGAGTCACCTCTGTGTTTTGCGACTACAAAGGCTTGTGGGAACCTCATTTAAATCGCCTAATTAGGGATCTTTTTAAAGAGAAAAGGAAAATTTTTAGCAAGCCAGAATGACTTGGAGGAAAGAAAATCATGAAGCGGGGTGGAGATTCCGCCACTCGGGGTTGGATTTCAGTTGCAACCGGAGCTAACCGGTAAGCCCACTCTTAACCAGGGGGTCTTCCTCCTCTTGCAAAGTTAAGGTTCATCCATAGGGCTACATGGGCTGGGGGTGGTTTAAAAACGTACACTTTTGAGGCACGAAGACTGGGTGCAGGAGAAAGTAAGCAGTTAAGACGTGAGAAGGCACGAGGACCAAAGGCACGAATTCGCTTCCACGCCACGGCCCGGGACTCAGGGTGCGGGGACCACGCGGAGCGCAGCAGAGCTCAGGGCAGGAGCCGGGAGGCCGCGCAGGCAGAACCCGGGCAGGGTGGAGGGGAGGCCGCGGAGGGCCGGGTGGAGGTCCTTACCGCCAGCCCCAAGGTCTGCAGCATCTCTCTCTGGTCTTTGTCCCCAGGGCCGATGTGTCTCCGAGCGAAGTCGTCGTGTCTGGGCAGAAGGCGCTCCAGGAGGCGCGAGGCCCCAGCCGCGGCGCTGTCCCCGC
>NW_012114733.1:3687513-3688522 GCF_000951035.1 Colobus angolensis palliatus | reverse complement strand
CTGCATGGCCGCAGCCACAGTCCCCTGCCCCGGCCCGCAAGGTTCAGCCGCGCTCTCGGCCCCTTTCCTGGCCTGGGTCCCCCGGTTGGCTGCTGCGTCCGGCCTGGAGCCCCTTTCGCTGGACCGCCGGCCGGACAGATGGATGGACGCTCGCGGTCAATGAATGGGCGCTGAGCTCAACCAAGACACTCGCGCAAAGTTGTGGCTCCACCCAAGGCACCTGCTCCGCACACTTTAAGCGGCGCCCTGGAGGCGGGAGGTGGGTTGGGGCCAGGAAGCCTTGGCCAATGAAAGCAGAAAGAGGGGAGGGGGTGGAACAGTTCCCGCCCCCGCCCCCTCTCCCGACCCTCTTCCCAGCTCTTCCGTAGAGTCCGGCTTTCCCTGGACCGGAGGCTGCCATCTCCAGTCCTGCCCACTCCGACGCTGGCTGGTGCCTGGGGCCGGGACGCTCCGTACGCCCCCTGCCAGGGTGTGGAGCTGCATTGGTGCAGGATCAGGTGGGACAGCCCAAAGACTCCGGGCCAAGTTCCTGGGGGACTCAGCGGAGATAGAATATAATTCTCGAAGCTCTCCGTTTCCTTAATTTTGAGGTATCTTTCCCTGTCATGTTTCATCTCAGGGAAATTAATATGGGCAGATGGCGGTTCTTTTATCTTTGCGGGAGCGTGATCAAGTTACTCAGCCTCTCAGAGCTTCAGTTTTCTCATCTCAACGGAGCTGGATGGGATTTTAAAAAGAGATTATATGTACTTGAAAGCACTTGAAAGTAGATTTGAACACTCTCTCTATGTATGTTTTCTCTTCTCTTCTTATCTCTCTGTCTCTCTTCCCCCGCCCCCATATGTAACGCTATGGCTCACGCCTGTCATCGCGACAATTTCGGAAACCCACGAGGTAGGATAGCTTGAGCCCAGGAGTTCGAGATCAGCTTGGGCAACATTGTGAAACCCTGTCTCTTTTTTTTTTTTTTTTTTTTTTTTTTGAGACGGAGTCTCGCTCTGTCGCCCAG
>NW_012114733.1:3676106-3680442 GCF_000951035.1 Colobus angolensis palliatus | reverse complement strand
TCTCGCTCTGTCGCCCAGGCTGGAGTGCAGTGGCGTGATCTTGGCTCACTGCAACCTCCACCTCCCAGGTTCAAGCGATCCTCTTGCCTCAGGCTCCTGAGTAGCTGGGACTCCAGGCACGTGCCACCATGCCCGGCCAATTTGTTTTTGTATTTTTAGTAGAGATGGGATTTCACCGTGTTAGGCAGGGTGGTCTCCATCTCCTGACTTCGTGATCTATCATTACAGGGGTGAGCCACTGTGCCCGGCAAAAGTACAAAGGATATTAAGATATACATTTTTACTGTCATCTTACTTTGAAAGTTAGCCATCTAGAACTGGATTTTTTGTAAATGTACCATCTCCAGCTGTCTCATGACAGTTTTAGCAAGAGAATGAACTTTTAACATTCCAGTTGTTCTAATATGGGGAAGAGAGGACAGAGTAATCAGAACATACTTGTACTTAGACTAGGGGAAAATAGAACTTGTTCTTGTTCTTGCTTATCTGCTAAGTTTCCTCCTCCAATCACCCTTAACAGATTCTGGGCTCTGTACCCAGGAGGCACAGACTATCCAGAGAGGCAGGAAAGTAGAGATGGAAAAGAGGGCAGGAAAATACACCACAAAGAACAGTAGGTAAAATGTCTGTGTGGCAGGTGGAGGTGAGTGGTGAGATAGGAGGGCTGGGCTGAATGTCTCTGAAAAGATTTTCAGTCATTTGGAATTGAAATTACAGCCTTCATAAAAGTTGGGAGATCTCCTCAGTGCCAGATGGTGGGGGTTGTGGGGAAGGATTGGAGGGAGGAGGTAATCTGCATTTATTCTTATTCCTGTCTATGTTCTTTCTATGTATCAGAGAAGCCAGGGAACAATAATTTCCAGATCCCTTTGGCTTCACGGCGATGGATGTTATTTGCCTTCTGCCAAAAAAAGGAAAATATATATATATGTGTGTGTGTGTGTGTATATATATATATATATATATGTGTGTGTGTGTGTGTATGTATATATATATAAGAATGAGAATTGGGGCTGGGTGCGGTGTCTCACTCCTGTAACCCCAGCACTTTGGGAGGCTGAGGCGGGCAGGTCACTTGAGGACAGGAGTTCAAGACCAGCTTGGCCAAGATGGTGAAACACCATCTCTACTACAAATACAAAAAAAATGTACCCAGGTTTGGTGGGTGTGCTTGTAGTCTTAGCTACTCAGGAGGCTAAGGCACGATAATCGCTTCAACCTGGGAGGCAGAGGTTTCAGTGAGCCGAGATCACACCACTGAACTCCAGCCTGGGCGACAGAGTGAGACTCTGTCTCGAATGAAAAAAAATGAAATGAATAAATGAACTTATATATGTGCAGTTGACAATCGCCTTTTTACACACAGCTATACATACAGAAGTTGTTTATGGGGCTGAGCATGATGGCACATGCCTGTAGTCCTATAATCTCAGCACTTCAGGAGGCTGAGGAAGAAGCATTGCTTGAGACCAGGAGTTTGAGACCAGCCTGGGCAGCATAGCCTGGCTGTCTCTACAAAACATTTAAAAATTAGCCAGGACTGGGCATGGTGGCTCATGCCTGTAATCCCAGCACTTTGGGAGGCCAAGGTAGGTGGATCACCTGAGGTCAGGAGTTTGAGATCAGCCTGGCCAACATGATGAAACCTCATCTCTACTAAAAATACAAAAATTAGCCAGGCGTGGTGGCGGGTGCCTGTAATCCCAGCTACTCAGGAGGCTGAGGCAGGAGAATCGCTTGAACCTGGGAGGCAGAGGTTTCAGTGAGCCGAGAGCGCACCACTGCACTCCAGCCTGGGTGATAGAGCAAGACTCTGCCTCAAAAGAAAAAAAAAAAGAGAGAGAGAGAGAGAGAGAATTGGGAAATGGAACAAAGGTAAAAACTGTTTTCTTATTTTCTGACTGCAGCAGACAGATGCATAGACCGCTGCAGACATGATGTGCTTCCTTACCAGCACCCCACCTTGCCATAGCTGGGAAGCTGTGTCCACCAATGGGAATGTCCTGCAGTTCCCCAGCAGGAATTTCTGTGTACTAGACTAGAGCTTCAGTGGTTGACTTGAAGATAGTGTTAGTATTCCCTGGTTTTTGCTATTCCAGTTTTTCGAGTGGTTTTGTATGCACCTATTCCTGACATTTAATTCTCCTCTGCTTGAAATGCATTGAGAGTTTTTTGTTTATTTGTGTGTGTGATGTTGTGAAATACATATCTGGTATTCATCCCATTTCCTGGCCTACAATTCCTAAAGTCCTGGGAATCTCCAGACTCCTGCCTTTTTGTATGCTAATGTGATGGATGGCTCCTAACTAAGCCTCTATAAAAACCAAAGACCGGCTCTCACTTGTAATCCCAGCACTTTGGGAGGCCAAGGCGGGCAGATCACTTGATGTCAGGAGTTTGAAACCAGCCTGGCCAACATGGTGAAATCCTGTCTCTACTAAAAATACAAAAATTAGCTGGGTGTGGTGACGGGCGCCTGTAGTTCCAGCTACTCAAGGGGCTGTCAGGACAATCACTTGAACCTGGGAGATAGAGGTTGCAATGAGCCAAGATCGTGCCACTGCACTCCAGCCTATATGATAGAGCGAGACTGTCTCAAAAAAACAAAACAGCACACACACAAAAACCCAAGTGGACAGGTTTCAGAGAGCTTCTGGATAGCTGAATATATACAGAGTGGCACATCCAGAGAGGCCATGGAAGGTCCTCGCCCCTTCTCCCATACCTACCTCACCCTGCTTATGTCTTCATCTGTGTTATTTGTAATATCTTTTATAAAAAAATCAGTAGACATAAGTGTTTCCCTGAGTTCTGTGAGCTGTTCTATCAAATTAATCAAACCCAAAGAAGGCATCATGGAAACCCCAGCTTGAAGCTAATCTGTTAGAAGTTCTGGAGGTCTAGAATTGCAACTGGTGTCTTGGGGACTGAGACCTCAACCCTTGGGATCTGATGCTATCTCTAGATAGAGTGTCAGAATTGAAGTAGAGGGCACCCAGCTGCTGTCTGCCTCAGAACCAACTGCTTGCTTGTTCCTGGGGAGAAATCCCCATATATTTTGGGATCACAGAAGTCATCATCTTCTTTTTTTATTCCATTGAGACAGTCTTGGTCTATTGCCCAGGCTAGAGTGCAGTGGTGTGATCTCGGCTCACTGTGACCTCCACCTCACAGTTTCAAGTGACTCTCCTGCTTCAGCCTCCGGAGTAGCAGGGACTATAGGCACATACCACCACGCGCAACTAATTTTTGCATTTTTTTTTTAGTAGAGACGGGGTTTTCCCATGTTGGCCAGGCTGGTCTCAAACTCCTGACCTCAAGTGATCCGCCTGCTTTGGCCTCTAAAAGCGTTGGGATTACAGGCATGAGCCACCACGCCCAGCCTGATCATGGAAGTCTTCTGTGTTGATTGTTGTAGTGTGGTGTGAGACCAGAGGAAGCACAGTTATGGTGCTTTTTCAAAACAATTTGTTTTCCGAATAAACCCAAAGCTATAATGGAAGCCAAAAGCAGATTCAGGAGGGCCTAATGTTTGGGTGAAAAAGGCAAGAGATTCCTGAGAGACACATTCACTCCCTGCCGTTGTATAAGCTTTCAGGGAGTTTTTTCCTTTGCCTCCATTTTTTTGTTTTTTTGAGTTTTGCTCTTGTTGCCCAGGCTGGAGTGCAATGGCCTGATCTCAGCTGACTGCAACCTCTGCCTCCCAGATTCAAGTGATTCTCCTGCCTCAGCCTCCTGAGTAGCTGGGATCACAGGCATGCACCACCACGCCCGGCTAATTTTTTTGTATTTTTAGTAGAGACGGGGTTTCTCCATGTCGGTCAGGCTGGTCTCAAACTCCCAACTTCAGGTGATCCACCGCCTCAGCTTCCCAAAGTGCTGGGATTAAAGGCGTGAGCTACTGCACCTGGCCTGCCTACACTTTTGTTCCTCCCCTGCCTGTTCTGCTCTAGTACAAATATTTTGTCCTGAGCCAGCTTCCACCTCTTATTCAGAAGTCTTATCAGAATACTATTTTTTTTTTTTTTTGAGACAGAGTCTTGCTCTGTTGCCCAGGCTGGAGTGCAAAGGCGTGGTCTCAGTTCACTGCAACCTCCGCCTCCCAGGTTCAAACAATTCTCTTGCCTCAGCCTCCCGAGTAGCTGGGATTACAGGTGCCCACTACCATGCCCAGCCACTGTTTGTATTTTTAGTAGAGATGGGGTTTCACCATGTTGGCCAGGCTGGTCTCGAACTCCTAACCTCGTGATCCACTGGCCTCGGCCTCCCAAAGTGCTGGGATTACAGGCGTGAGCCACCACAACTGGCATTCATCAGAATATTCTTATGTGAAGTC
>NW_012114733.1:3674860-3675476 GCF_000951035.1 Colobus angolensis palliatus | reverse complement strand
CAGGAGGATTGCTTGAGTCTGGGAGGTTGAGGCTGTAATGAGTCATGATTGTGCCACTGCACTCCAGCCTGAGTGACAGAGCAAGACCCTGTCTCAAAAATAAAAAAAAAAAAAAAAAGGCTTGGGCAACAGAGTGAGACTCTGTCTCGAATGAAAAAAAATGAAATGAATAAATGAACTTATATATGTGCAGTTGACAATGGTCTTTTTACACAGAGCTATACATATAGAAGTTGTTTATGGGGCTGAGTGTGATGGCACATGCCTGTAGTCCTAGCCACTCGGGAGGCTGAGGTGGGAGGATTGCTTGAACCCAGGAGTTCTCTAGACCAGCCTGGGGAGCCCAGCAAAACCCCATGTCAAAAAAGTTGGGGAGAGTTGATGCAGACCCTAGACTTGAACAGTTTACAGGTGTCAAATTGCCTGATTCCAGAATTGCTCTGAATTCTGGCTATGGGTAACATGGCATAAATTCAGATGAACTTCTTGGGCACTGTGATGAAATTGGACCATATGTGAAATTTTGGAATTAATTGGAAACCCTCGGTATCCATGAGGTCTTGGGAGTACTGCTCCAGGAGTCCCAGCTGTTTAAAAATTAAAAAAAAAAAAAAAA
>NW_012114733.1:3670295-3674455 GCF_000951035.1 Colobus angolensis palliatus | reverse complement strand
AAAAAAAAAAAAGGCTTGGGCAACAGAGTGAGACTCTGTCTCGAATGAAAAAAAATGAAATGAATAAATGAACTTATATATGTGCAGTTGACAATCGCCTTTTTACACACAGCTATACATACAGAAGTTGTTTATGGGGCTGAGCATGATGGCACATGCCTGTAGTCCTATAATCTCAGCACTTCAGGAGGCTGAGGAAGAAGCATTGCTTGAGACCAGGAGTTTGAGACCAGCCTGGGCAGCATAGCCTGGCTGTCTCTACAAAACATTTAAAAATTAGCCAGGACTGGGCATGGTGGCTCATGCCTGTAATCCCAGCACTTTGGGAGGCCAAGGTAGGTGGATCACCTGAGGTCAGGAGTTTGAGATCAGCCTGGCCAACATGATGAAACCTCATCTCTACTAAAAATACAAAAATTAGCCGGGCTTGGTGGCAGGCGCCTGTAATCCCAGCTACTCAGGAGGCTGAGGCAGGAGAATTGCTTGAACCCGGGAGGTGGAGGTTGCAGTCAGCCCAGATTGAGACACTGCACTCCAACCTGGGCAACAGAGCAAGACTCCGTTTCAAAGAAAGAGAGAGAGAGAGAGAAAGAAAGAGAAAGAAAAGAAATCCTTGAACTTGGAATGGGAACATTTTTATAGCTTGGAATGAATTCTATTGTCTTGAAACCCCAAATCCCACTGAGTCTCCTTTGATAGGTAAACCCATTCCTCCTGCCCTCTTTCATAAACTGGCCATACTTTGCATGAAGATCCTGTAATGACTTGGCTAAAGGCACTAACCTTGCGATGGAATGTCAATGCTTCTTTGCTTTCAGATCCACAACCAGAATCAGATCTTAGCATACCCTTAGAAGATGAGTAGAACATTTGACACCAGAGGAGAAGCTTATACAAGGAAAGAATTGTAAAATGTTGCTAATACATATTATCACCAGAGGATTTCTATGTGGGAGTGGATTCTAAACCAGACAAAAAGGAATGTAAAGTTGAAATTATTGATTTATTTGTAGTACGAGAGATTCTGGATTCAGTGTGTTAGCTCAATCAGCCAGGAGTGGCTTTTTAGTTTGCTGAGTTGGTTGATGAAACCATACTTAACAGTGGCCTTTATTAAATTAGGTTAAGATACTACGACTTCTGTCTGGGCACACAGTGGCTTGCACCTGTAATCCCAGCACTTTGGGAGGCTGGGGAGGGTGGATCTCTTGAACCCAGGAGTTCCAGACCAGCCTGAGCAACATGATGAGACCTCTGTCTCTACAAAAAATTTGTAACTTCGCTGGGTGTGGTGGCATGCCCTTGTGATCCCAGCTACTCTGGAGGCTGAGGCAGGAGGATTGCTTGAGTCTGGGAGGTTGAGGCTGTAATGAGTCATGATTGTGCCACTGCACTCCAGCCTGAGTGACAGAGCAAGACCCTGTCTCCAAAAAAATATATATATATACTAGAAGTTTCTTGGAGTAATAGAGAAGGATCTAAGTCTTGGTGAGAAAGGAATGTTGGAGTAGATTTGTCATGAGTAACACACTCTTCCACCCTTTCAGTGTATCCCTCAGAAGAAACCAGAGGACAATCCCTTCACCAGAGTACTGAGAAGTCCTTTGGTAAGAGGAGCACCAGTGTTTTTGAAAAGTTCTGTGGCTGCTGTCCTCTACAGGTATAAGATGGTGTTACACAATGGAACTGCTGAGATGGGCTCCTTGATTCTAATGTTAATGGTGGAATCCTGGAGTGGTAGAAGCCAAGTGGCAGCACTAGTCAATAGAGAAAGATGAGCAACGTTGTCATAATTGGCAGTGGATCAGAGGGGTAACCTGTCAGATGATCCACGGGGATCTTTGGTGTTCACAAATTGATGGGTAGACTACTAAAGACATAATTTGAGCTGGTGAACAAAAACTTGATATAAGTCACCAAAATTGAGAGACCCAGCTTCTCAACCAATTCCCTGACTTCAGACAGTTCATAGACCCAGATGAAGGGGATGTTGAAGAAGGACTATTGAAAAAAGATCTTACCGTACTATGAGTATATACTATAAATCTTCCTCCTGAACTCCCCAAAGATACCTGTGGCCATTTACTAAGGAAACAAAAATACCCAGGCATTGGGTGGATTACTAGAACCTGACTCTAAGACAATGGTAAACTTTACATATCTAAAACCACTCTGGGCTGGACACAGGAGGCTGAGGAGGAGGAGCACTTCAGCCCAGGATTTTGAGGCTTTGGCGAGCTATGATTTTGACACTGCACTCCAACTTGGGTGACACAGCAAGACCCTGTCTTAAAAATAAAAACATAATAATAAAGGCTAGGCTCACGCATGTAATCCCAACACTTTGGGAGGCCAATGTGGGTGGATCACTTGAGGTCAGGAGTTCGAGACCAACCTGGCCAATATGGCGAAACCCCATCTCTACTAAAAATACAAAACTTAGTTGGGCATGGTGGCTTGTGCCTGTAGTCCCAGCTACTCAGGAGGCTGAGGCATGAGAAACGCTTGAAGCTACTAGATGGAGGTTTTAGTGAGCTGAGATGGCACCACAGCACTCCAACCTGGGCGACAGAACAAGAGTCCATCTCCAAAAAAAAAAAAAAAATGAACAGATTGAAAATCAATAAAATTTTTTGACACATTAGGTAGGAACATCTAAATGGTAATAATTTTTGATAAATTAAGGAAGTCTGAGTGTGGACAGATTTGAGGAGCATGTCCAGAGCTTTCTTCATAGCAAAAGCCTTCTCTCCGAAGGAAAGGACTTTGCCAGAGCTTTATCCCAGCTGAGGAATGGAATGCCTCCTACTCTAGCCTCCTCCAGCCTTCTTGTTTTACATAATGAAGGAAAAATAAAACAAAACAAAGCAGAATAAACAGGGGTCAGGGCTTAGAGGAAATCAACCGTCGACTCTGCAGCCAGAGAGAGAGTACAGGGCAGAAAAGAAAGGAACTATATCACTGGAAAAATGCTTGTGAAGTTCATAGCCCAAGACAGAGGGCTGTGAAAATACCAATATTTAATCGGAACATTATAGAACACTCCCTGTTTCCAAAGCGTACTACAGCACCAGCAGGGCTTTCAGAGTAACAACTGAAGGTGCTGCAATACACAGACTGCCCCTGAGGAAGAGTGCAGTAGACCCCCTTATGTGTGGATTCGCTTTTCATGGTTTCAGTTACCTGCAGTCAACCACCTTCTGAAACCATAAATGGAAAATTCCAGAAATAAACAGTTCGTAAGCTGTTTTCTTTCTTTTTTTTTTCTGAGACTGAGTTTTGCTTTTGTTGCCCAGGCTGGGGTACAGTGGTGTGATCTCAGCTCACCACAACCTCCACCTCCCGGATTCAAGCGATTCTCCTGCCTCAGCCTCCTGAGTAGCTGGGATTACAGGCATGTGCCACCGTGCCCAGCTAATTTTGTGTTTGTAGTAGAGACGGGGCTTCTCCATGTTGATCAGGCTGGTCTTGAACTCCTGACCTCAGGTGATCCACCCACCTCGGCCTCCCAAAGTGCTGGGTTTACAGGCATGAGCCACCGTGCACGGCCAACAGTTCATAAGTTTTAAGTTACGTGCTGTTCCAAGGAGCATGACAAAATCTCGCACTGTCCTGCCCCATCGTGCCTGGGATATGATTCATCCCTTCGTCCAGTGTATCCATGCTCCTTATGCTGTGCACCCTCAGTCACTTTGTAGCCTTCTCAGTTGTCCCATTCTCAGATTGACTGTCAGGATATTGCAATGTTGTGTTTTACTTAATAATGGCCCAAAATTTCAGAATAGTGATGCTAGCAATTTGGATATCCCACGGAGAAGCTGTAAAGCACTTCCTTTAAATGAAAAGGTGAAAGTTATTGACTTAATAATATGTACACCATGGAATACTATGCAGCCATAAAAAAGAATGAGTTCATGTCCTTTGCAAGGACACGGATGAAACTGGAAACCATCTTTCTCAGCAAACTAACACAGGAACAGAAAACCAAACACTGCATGTTCTCAATTATAAGTGGGAGTTGAGCAATGAGAACACATGGACACAGGGAGGGGAACATCACACACCGGGGTCTGTTAGGGAGTGGGGGCAAGGGGAGGGATAGCATGAGGACAAATATCTAATGCATGCAGGGCTTAAAACCTAGATAATGGGCATGTCTG
>NW_012114733.1:3658928-3668918 GCF_000951035.1 Colobus angolensis palliatus | reverse complement strand
TCAGCCTCCTGAGTAGCTGGGATTACAGGCATGCGCCACCATGCCTGACTAATTTTTGTATTTTTAGTAGAGACAGGATTTCACCATGTTAGCCAGGCTAGTCTCAAACCCCTGACCTCAGGTGATCTGCCCACCTTGGCCTCCCAAAGCGCTGGGATTACAGGTGTGAGTCACTGTGCCTGGCCTTTGTTGTTGTTGTTGTTGTTTTCTTACATTAGGAAACAGGGTCTTGCTCCATCACTAGGCTAAAGTGCAGTAGTGTGATTGTGGCTCACTGCAGCCTCAAACTACTGGGTTCAAGCAATCCTCCCACCTCAGCCTCTCCAGTTTCAGGGACTACAGGCACATGCCACCACACCTGACTAGTTTTCATCTTTGTTTTTGTTTTTGTTTTTTTTTCTTAGAGACGGAGGCTGGTCTTGAAATCCTGGGCTCAAGCAATCTGCCCACCTAAGCCTCCTAAAGTGCTGGAATTACAGGCATGAGCTACAGCACCCAGTCTCAATCATTATTTCTTGATTACTTTTTCAGCCTTGCCCTCTTTGTCCTCTATTCTGAGACTTCAGTAGCATGAATGTTAGATCTTTTGTTGTAGTCCCACATGTCCCTGAAGATCTCTTCTTTTTTTTCTGTTTTCTCTGTCTTGTTCGGATCGGGTAATTGCTACTGCTTTACATATGCATTCACTGATTCTTTCCTCTGTGCTTAACATTGTACTGTTAAACCCAGTCATAGATTTGGATTTTTAATTATTTACATGACTATATTTTTCAGTTCTAAAATTTCCATCTGTTCTTCTTTCTCATTTGAGTTGGTTTTTCATACAATTTTGTTTTTTAATTTCTTTGGGTTTTGTTTTTATTTTATTTTGTTTTATATTTTTGTAGAGACAGGGGTCTTGCTTTGTTGCCCAGGCTGGTCACCTGGCCTCAAGTGACCTTCCTGCTTGGGCCTCCTAAAGTACTGGGATTACAGGCATGAGCCATGGTACCTGACCCTTGATATGATTCTGAGTACTGTGATACTCTGGTTCTTATTTAAATATCTAGTTTAGAAGGGAATTCTGGTATAATAAGAAATATTGTACCTGGTTCCTGGTACAAAGTTTCTAAAACCCTTGGAATTTCCTGAGTGCTGGGATTGTCTTTTGTTATTTATAAGGAGCCACTTTTGATCACAACTGAGTTTATGCTAATAAGGTGGCTTAAGATGGGTGCCCTTAGATAGCCTCAAGATGGGGCTGGTCACCGGAAGGACCAAGTGATTAGAGGGTTGAAACTTTCAGCCCACCCACCAACCTGCAGGAAAGAGTGGAGGGGAACGGAGCTAGAGATTAAGCTCCACAAACACCCTGAAAGACAACATTTTATGAGCTTCCACATTGAACAGGTGGAGGTGATGAGAGGGTGGTGCACCCCAAGTACACAGGGACAGACGGTCCTGTGCTTGGGACCCTTCTGGACCTTGCTTTATATACCTCTTCATCCAGTTATTCATCCATATCCTTTATAATATCCTATGCAATAAACCAATCAATATAATAAAATGTTTTCCTGAGTTATATGGGTTATGCTAGCAAATTATTGAACCTTCGAAGGGGATCGTGGGACCCCCAATTTAGAGCCAGCAGGTCGAAAGTGGGACTTGTAATTGGTGTCTGAAGCGGAGGCAGCTTGTGGGACTGAGCCCTTAACTTGTGGGATCTGACACTATCTCCAGTTAGATAGTATCAGAATTGAAGTGAATTATAGGCCACCCAGTTGGTGTTTGCCATAGAATTGCCTGGTGTGGTGGTAAAAACCCCCACACATCTGATATCACAAGTGTTGTATGCAAGAATACAGGAAAGAGGCCGGGTGCGGTGGCTCATGCCTGTAACCCCAACACTTTGGGAGGCCGAGGTGGGTGGATCACCTGAGGTAAGGAGTTCGAGACCAGCCTGCCAACATGGTGAAACCCTGTCTCTACTAAAAATACAAAAATTAGATGGGCATGGTGGCAGGTGCCTGTAATCCCAGCTACTCGGGAGGCTGAGGCAGAAGAATCGCTTGAACCCAGGAGGCAGAGGTCACAGTGAGCCAAGATCGTGCCACTACATTCCAGCCTGGGCGACAGAGCAAAACCCCATCTGAAAAAAAAAAAAAAGTGTACAGGGAAGATTGTTTTTCCCAATAGTCAAACTGTTTAGGCTCAGAATACATGTCCTGGCCCACTTTCGTGGGCTGTGGTTGAAATGATGTCAATTTAGTTGTTTTTTGTTTTGGGGGGTTTTTTTCTTGTGTGACGGCCACAACTGACTGACATCCAGCACCACAGCAACACTGTAAACCTGGAAGCCATTGGTAGCTTCCCTTTACTTCTTGTTCTTCAACCTTGTTATAAACACCTGATTCCCCAGTTCAAACCCTCTGCTTGAAATACCCAGAGTGATTTCTGTTTTCCTGCTTGAACTCTGATGGATTTCCTCTCTTATGTCAAATGAACACATCTAAAGCTCATTACAGCCATGATTTGGGGAGTAATTCCTAGTAGCTGATAGTTTCTCCACAAGTTTCAAAAATCCCCTCTGCACAGCTGGCTTGAACTGTTTAAATACTAATAACCTGAGAGTCTTTAGGTTGAGCTCTTACGTATCTGATCCATGTTGTCTTTTGTGTAGTAGTGGGGGTCAATCTCACTGTCTTGCCTGACCCAGTCTCGAACTCCTGGCCTCAAGAGATCCTCCCACCTCAGCCTCCAGAGTAGCTGGGATTACTGGCATGGGCCACAGCGCCCTCCAGAAACTAATCGATGGAGAATGCGTCAACTTAAATCTGTGTAACAAACCTTACCCTTTAGCTGATTTTCCTGGTCACCTCCCCCAGGACTGTACCCACACCTTTCTTTCTTTGTCTCAAGTATTGAAGCCTGAATTCAAAGCCACCTCTTTGAGACTTTTTTTTACTCTGGGAGATTTACTCATTTTTCCCTGCATGTCTCCCCTATATACAGAAAATATTCAGGTTAATGAACTTCTGTTTTTCTCTCATTCATCTGGTTTTTGTTTACAGGGGTTCATTCCAACTAAGAACAGTGAAATGCCGAGAGAAAATTACTTTTCCTCCCCTACAGCACTCAACAAGGACTCTTAATCCAATCTCCCTTCCTGATTTTAGCATGTATTTCCTGGCAGATCCCAATTATAGGCAGAAAGAAACTAATATTTACAAAGGGCCTACTATGTGCCCAGTACTTTCAAACATATTAATAAATTCCAGAGAAGTGAAGTGACTTGCCTAAGATTCTGAGACCACAAAGCCAGGAAGGAGGGGTGGAAACCAGGATTTAGCATGTAGATCCCAAGCCTTACAATTTCTGTCACATTACCCTTTTTTATTTTTCCAAGAGTGCTCCTAAATGAGTGTGAGATACCAGGCAGAAGTGAAGAAGCTTCTTTTTTTTTTCATTTTTTGAGGTGGAGTCTCGCTCTGTCTCCCAGGCTGGAGTGCAGTGGTGCAATCTCAGTTCACTGCAACCTCTGCCTCCAGGGCTTAAGTGATTATCCTGCCTCAGCCTCCCGAGTGGCTGGGATTACAGGCATGTGCCACCACGCCCAGCTAATTTTGTATTTTTAGTAGCGATGGGGTTTCTACATGTTAGTCAGGCTAGTCTCGAACTCCCAACTTCAGGTGATCCACCAGCCTCTGCCTTCTTTAACTGCTGGAATTACAGATGTGAGCCACCGCACCCGGCCTTATTTTTATATTTTTAGTAGAGACGGGGTTTCACCCTGTTGGCCAGGCTGGTCTCAAACTCCTGACCTCAAGTGATCTGCCTGCTTCAGCCTCCCACAGTGCTGGGATTACAGGCGTGAACCACCGCACCCAGCCAGAAGTGAAGTGTCTACATAAATGTCAATGTTATTGCACTAGGTTTAATGCCATGCTGTGACCTCTCAGATTCTTTTACTAAAGATGAGATATGACATATATAGATTCTAGATTCCTAATAAAACAGTCAAGCAGGACTGGCTCCCAGGTAATACTTTCTTTCCCAAGAGAAGCAGAATTACAAAAGATTTAGAGGCAAGGTCGCTACCTTAATTTTCTTCCCTGGCTGGTTAAGTGTGAAGTGGGGAAGGAGGGAATGTAGGGATACCAGGGGCCCTGTCCAAAAATATCACTTCCCACTGTAAACTAATTAAAGATACATTTGTGTTAACTAGTTTCTCCTTTGAAAGCAATTACTGCCATGTCAAGCCTCATTAACAACTCAGTATGACTTCCTTTAAACAGACAATCCACTCAGCTCTTAACTGGCCCTGTGAGGGTCCAGCTAGAGTTCTTGGATTTACCGAAGAGCAAATTTACGAAGTAGATATGTCTTCATTTATTACGATTAAAGAGGTAAGGCAGATTCGAAAAGATGACTGTGGTCATAGGTGGTAGAGAAAATGCACTAGAGGAGAACCCGCCTTCAAGTATCTCATTGACCAGCACAGGATTGTGAAAGGACAGAAAGCCAAAGACCGATTCAAAGCCCAGAGGCCACTAATGTACTGTTAAGGACACACAGGCAATGTGCATAGAGCATTTGCTTCCACACCTGGCTATTATTTTGTGTGTTTGTGTGTGTCTGTGTATCAGGATTCTAATGCACAGCTGGCCAGTGGCTCAGCACAACCCCCTGGCTCTGAACTGTCTCATTCAAATTGTAAGTTTCACTGCATAAGTAATAGGTACTGCTCTTTCTATACATCCAATAGAAAATAGACTTTTTTTTTTTTTTTTTTGGTTCTAGTTCTTTTCCTTGAAACTTTATTTACATTTAAATTTTTTAGCGCCGGGCCTGGTGGCTCGTGCCTGTGATCCCAGCACTTTCGGTGGCCAAGATGGGTGGATCACCGGAGGCCTGGAGTTCGAGACCAGCCTGACCAACATGGTGAAATCCCATCTCTACTAAAAATATAAAAACTAGCCGGGCATGGTGGTGGGTACCTGTAATCCCAACTACTCAGGAGGCTGAGGCAGAAGAATCACTTGAACCTGGGAGGCGAAGGTTCCAGTGAGCCGGGATCGTACCATTGCACTCCAGCCTGGGTGACAGAGCAAGACTGTGTCTCAAAAAAAAAAAAATACTATTGCCCAGACTGGAGTGCAGTGGCATGATCCCGGCTCACTACAACCTCTGCCTCCTGGTTTCAAATGATTCTCCTGTCTCAGCCTCCTGAGTAGCTGGGACTACAGGCCCATGCCCCCACACCTGGCTAATTTTTGTATTTTAGTAGAGACAGGGTTTCACTGTGTTGGCCAGGCTGGTCTCAAATTCCTGACCTCAGGTGATCCGCTCACCTCGGCCTCCAAAAGTGCTGGGATTACAGGTGTGAGCCACCATGCCCAACCAATTTTTTTGTGTGGTTTTAAAAATAGGGTCTCCCTGTGTCACCCAGGCTGGAGTACGGTGACATGATCATAGTTTACTGTAGCCTCTGACTCCTAGGCTCAAAAGATATTTCCATTTCAGCCTTCCAAGTAGCTGGGAATACAGGCACATGCCACCACTCCCAGCTTTGAAGTTTGTTGTTGTTGTTGTTGTCGTTTTAATAAAATTCTTTTTTAATGTAATGGGTTTTTTAGTTTTGTTTTGTTTTGAGACAGGGTCTTGCTCCATTGCCCAAGCTGGAGTGCAGTGGTGCGATCTTGGCTCACCACAACCTTGCCTTCCCAGACTCAAGCAGTCCTCTGACCTCAGCAGCACCTGCCCTCCCCACCGGGAAGCTGGGACTACAGGTGCTCACCACCATGTCCAGATAATTTTTGTATTTTTTGTAGAGATTGAGTTTCACCATGTTCCCCAGGCTGGTCTCAAACTCCTGGCCTCAAGCAGTCAGCCCACCTTGACCTCCCAAAGTGCTGGGATGACAGGTGTGAGCCACTGCACCTGGCCCACTGTGTTTTTTAATGGAAAAAAGAAAAAAGAATCACACAGAAGACATTCATGCCCTGGCCAAGCCAGGGGGCTACCCCAAGTAAATGGCGATTTGCTGTGGGAATGGGAGCTGGATCTCGGTCCTGACCAAGATCCCTGTGGATGAGTCCCGGCTCTGCCACTTACTGAAAATGTACGTTGTAACAGATTACTTAACTTTATTCTGCCTCTGTTTCTCATTTGTAAAATACAGTCATTGTGAGTTTTGAATAAGTCATCATTTCCTTCCCTTCTTCTTCTTATACTACCAGAGTGTTAGTCTTTGCAAACTCAAATATTTAAAGAGACTGCTATTTTTATTTGCTTTTATCACAGTGTCCTAACTTGGGTAAATCAACATGATGCAATAAGATCAAGACCTCTTTGGTCATTTACTGGGCTGAAATCTTGTAATAAATGCTCACAAGATATCAAATGGCAAAAACTACATCATGCAAAAGATCTGAGTATTGTAAATCCAGAGTAATGTCTGGTACAGAATAAGAGAATTAGGGGGTACTTTAACCACCCCCAAATCTCTGATACGTATCTTTATATTAAACATCATTGATGGGCAGCCCCAAGCTGATTTGATGCCAGTCACCTAGGTATTGAGCAAGTTGTGTGACCTCTGCAAACTCCTCCTGCAAGATCCAGGTCAAGAAGAGCCACTCAAACCCTAGCCTGAGCACGAATCCTAGAGGTTGGACCATGAGGAAGAAACAAGCCAGCACTTAGGCATTCTTTTACACAGGTTTTCAAAAAGACCTACTTACACACCTACATGCCGGGGAGGTTCTGCTTTTCTATTTTTTTTTGGAGCGAAGTTTTGCTCTTGTTGCCCAGACTGGAATGCAGTGGTGCAATCTCAGCTCACTACAACCTCCACCTCCCAGGTTCAAGCGATTCTCCTGCCTCAACCTCCCGAGTAGCTGGGATTACAGGCATGCGCCACCACGCTGGCTAATTTTGTATTTTTAGTAGAGACAGGGTTTCTCCATGTTAGTCAGGCTGGTCTCGAACTCCCGACCTCAGATGATCTGCCCACCTCAGCCTCCCAAAGTGCTCAGATTACAAGCGTGAGCCACCACACCTGGCCTCGGGTTGTACTTTTCTAGCCTCTGTATTTACAGATAGGTCAAGGAGAAGAAAGTTGGGACTCTCTTAGGTCAGAATAAGTTAATATGGTTATATATTTAAATGCTAATAATTAAATCATTTTAAAAAGGAGAGATTGATCAGGCATGGTGGCCCATGCCTGTACCCAGCACTTTGAGACTCTGAGGCAGGACAGCTGCTGGACGCCAGGAGTTGGGGACCAAGGGCAATATAGAAAGACCCCCATCTCTACAAAAAAGAAAAAATTGGCTTGGTGCGGTGGCTCATGCCTGTAATCTCATCACTTTGGGAGGCCAAGGTGGGCGGACTGCCTGAGGTCAGGAAGTCAAGGCCAGCCTGGCCAACATGGCTAAACCCTGTCTCTACTTAAAAATACAAAAAGTAGCCAGGCGTGGTGGTGGGTGCCTGTAATCCCAGCTACTCAGGAGGCTGAAGCAGGAGAATTGGTCGAACCTGGGAGGCGGAGATTGCAGTGAGCCGAGATCGCACCCTTGGCATCAACAGTGAAACTCCGTCTCAAAAAAAAAAAAAAGAAAAGAAAAAGAAAAAAATTAGCAAGACGTGGTGACATGCACCTGTAGTCTCAGCTACTTGGGAGGCTGAGGTGGGGGATCACTTGAGCCCAGGGTGAGTGCAGTGAGCTATGATTGTACCACTGTACTCTCACCTGGGCAACAGAGTGAGACTCTGTCTCTTAAAAAAAAAAAAAAAAAAAAAAAGGGTCAGGTACAGTGGCTCATGCCTGTAATCGTAGCACTTTGGGAGGCTGAGACAGGCAGATTACCTGAGGTCAGGAGTTCGAAACCTCGTCTCTACTAAAAATACAAAAAATAGCTGGGTGTGGTGGCTATAATCCCAGCTACTACAGAGGCTGAGACAGGATAATTGCTTGAACCCGGGAGGCGAAAGTTGCAGTGAGCCAAGATCGCACCACTGCAC
Source organism: Colobus angolensis palliatus (assembly GCF_000951035.1). NCBI lineage: Eukaryota > Metazoa > Chordata > Mammalia > Primates > Cercopithecidae > Colobus > Colobus angolensis. The sequence continues at coordinate 3,660,914 of NW_012114733.1, read as the reverse complement.
TCCAGTCTGGATGACAGAGACGAGACTCCATCTCACAAAAAAGAAAAAAATTGATAAAATTAAGTTGGGTTTTTATTTTTTGAGATGGAGTCTTGCTCTGTCGCCCAGGCTGGAATGCAGTGGTGTGATCTTGGCTCACTGCAACCTCTGCCTGCTGGGATCAAGCAATTCTCCTGTGTCAGCATCCCCTAGTAGCTGGGATTACAGGCATGTGCCATCACGCCCAGCTATTTTTTGTACTTTTAGTAAAGACGGGGTTTCAACATGTTGCCCAGGCTGGTCTCAAACTCATGACCTCAGGTGATCCGCCCACCTCGGCCTCCTAACATACTGGGATTACAGGCATGAGCCACCACGCCCAGCCAAAATTAAGTTTTAAAATGTATGTAATCAAGCCTAATATTAGTGGGGGGAGGGGATCATGGTGGAGGAATACACTCCTGAAAAAATTTTGTATACAAAAATATTGAAAGGAACGGTTGTGAGTTGGTAGCCAAATTTCTTAAGATCTTGCTTAGTTAGGCAAGGCTTTAAAAGTACAAACAAAAATTCAACAATGAAAATATTACATGAGAGGTCACATAGATGGCACACCCTGCCCTCTATGCCTAAATTCTCATATGAGTTGCATTTCCACCTTTCTGGCTCTTTGGGCAGCGACTTGGTGGTTGGCAAGAACAAGCTCCTTATGAAAGGCAGCAAAAAGGGAGCCAAGAAGAAGATATTTGATCCATCTTCTAAGAAAGATTGGTATGATGTGGAAGCACCTGCTATGTTCAATGTAAGAAATATTGGGAAATACTAGTCACCAGGACTCAAGGAACAAAAATTGTCTCTGTTGGCTCAAGGGTCATTTGTTTGAAGTGAGCCTTGCTGAATGATGAAGTTGCATTTAGAAAACTCAAGTTTATTATTGAGGATGTTCAGAGCAAAAACGCCCAGCTTGCATGGCATGGATCTTACCAGTGACAAAATGTGTTCCATGGTCAAAAAAGGGCAATGATTGCAGCTCGTGTTAATGACAAGACTACCAATGTCTTGCTTACCAAGACTACTACTATTTGATTTGTCTGTTCTGTGTTGGTTTTACTAAAAAACACAACAGTTAGCCGGGTGCGGTGGCTCACACCTGTAATCCCAGCACTTTGTGAGGTTGAGGTGGGTGGATCACCTGAGGTCAGGAGTTCAAGATCAGCCTGGCTAACATGGTGAAACCCTGTCTTTACTTAAAAAAAAAAAATTAGCCGAGTGTGGTGGCACACACCTGTTATCCCAGCTACTTGAGAGGCTGAGGCAGGGGAATTGCTTGAATGCAGGAGGCAGAGGTTGCAGTGAACGAAGGTCGTGCCACTGCACTCCAACTTGGGCAACAGAGCAAGACTCCATCTCAAAAAAAAAAAAAAAAACAGTCAGATACAGAAGATCTCTTATGCTTATACCAACTGCCAAAGAGATGACTGAAACCATGCCTGAGAGGTGCAGAAAAGTGACTTGAAAAGGTAGTCAATAAATTGATTCCAGATAGCATTGGAGAAGACAAAGAAAAGGCTTACCAGTCTGTTTATCCTCTCCCAGATGTTCTGATTAGAAAAGTGAAAATGCAGGCCGGGCGCAGTGGCTCACACCTGTAATCCCAGCACTTTGGGAGGCCGAGATGGGCGAATCATGAGGTCAGGATTTCAAGACCAGCCTGACCAACATGGTGAAACCCTGTCTCTACTAAAAATACAAAAATTGGCTGGGTGTGGTGGCGCGCCTGTAATCCCAGCTACTCAGGAGCCTGAGGCAAGAGAATCTCTTGAACCTGGGAGGCAGAGGTTGCAGTGAGCCGAGATTGCACCAGTGCACTCCAGCCTGGGTGACAAAGCAAGACTCCATCTCCAAAAAACAAGAAAAAAAGAAAAAATGAAAATGCAGAAGAAGCCTAAGTTTGAATTGGGAAAATTCATGGAGCTTCATGGTCAAGGTAGTAGTTCTGGAAAAGCT
>NW_012114733.1:3656525-3658878 GCF_000951035.1 Colobus angolensis palliatus | reverse complement strand
AGTGAGCTGAGATCCGGCCACTGCACTCCAGCCCGGGCGACAGAGCCAGACTCCATCTCAAAAAAAAAAAAAGAAAGCATTCACAGGGTTGCATAAGGGTGTGGGTGGGGGTCCTTTAGGAGGTTGAAATCTGGGAGGTTCGGTTGTTAGTGACATCCACTGTGGGGTGGGGAGAACATCTTTCACAACCAGCAGCCGAACTTGGTGTCAAGTGATCTTTTTTTCTGTCTTTTAAGCTGTTCTAGGCACAGGTTCTAGCAAGCAGTAACTCCGAAGAAAGGTCCAGACACTTGAGAAACCGGTGGTGAGACCTTAGAGACACTGGACTGAAGAACACTCAGAGAGGCAGATCATTTGGGTGGGGGATCAGTGAATGATAGAGTGTCCACTTTGGTAAACCGAGGTAAAAGGCAGGAACCTCATTCCAGGCAAAATCCCAGTTACTGGAACCAGGAAACAAGGTCCCATTGCTACCCCCACCCTGTACTAAGCAGCAAAACAAGATGCCTAAGTATTTCCCCTGTTTGGATACCAGATTAGTGGATTAATCTGAGTCTGGGGAGGGTCAGGGATGAAGTAAGAGGTATTTGGGACCAGAACCAAGTCAGTCATTTCCAAAGCTACATTTCTGCCTCAGCCCTGGGCACTGAGATCTCACTTGGAATCTGAGTGGGCTAATCTATTGTGGCATTCTAGCTCCTCAACATCCAGTCAGAATTCTCAGGCTCCATGGTCTCTGAATCGGTGGGCATCGGAGGATTAGGATTCTCCAATTCTAGGCAGTGGTTTTCCCGGGGCAGAAGCAGGGTTGGAGAAGAGCTGGGCCTGGCCTAGGATCTCTCCCTCTCAGCGCACAGGAGCAATACGAATCTCCCAAGTGGAGGTGGAGGCTGCAGTGAGCCAAGATCACGCCACTGCACTCCAGCCTGGGCAACAGAGTAAGACTCTGTCTAAAACAAAACAAAACAAAACAAAAAACAGTTACTTGATATTAGTAAAATGCAATGAAGATCCTTACTACTACTTACAGGTGAATGATCAAAGGTCATTCCTGAGATTTGAGTCTAACAAATGGGAGGGTTTTGGCCGCCATAATGGAAACTGGGCTGTCCATGAAGAGAGTGGGTCCAGGGTGTAGGAAGCTGACTAGCTCTAGAAAGGTGAGCTTGGGGGTTGGTGGGAACACAGAAGGGGAAGGACAGAGCAGGCCAGTGCTACTGTGTGGTGGAGGTCAGAGGTCAGGTTGAGGGATCTGAGCTCCAGAGCTATCCCCAGGGGTGGGGTGAGGGGAAATGAGTTAGTATACAGTGTTCAAGCAGGCTATTTGGGAAAGGATTCAACCACACAGATCCAACCAAACCTTGAGGGTCACCTATATTTGAGGAGAGAGAGCAAAGCTCCTTAAGAAAGCAAAGAAGTCTTGAGAGAGAGGAGGCAGGACAGCATAGAGTCCTGGAGACCAAAGAGGAGAAAATGTCATAAATGGGGTGGGAACACTGTGACCAGACAACCCGGTGAGGTCAGAGGGAAGGGAAACAGGAAAAGGCTCCATGGAATGTGTGCCCAGGAGATCCCTGTGACCTCTGAGATAACAACTACCCCCAGCTCAGCCCATTCATGCAAGGCTACAGAGCGAATGACAAGGAAGGGATGCACCCGATTCCAATCACTGCTTATGATGGCCAGTGATTAAAGACGGGAAGAAATCCCACAGTGGCTCAAGGGAACAGGAACAAGTTTTCGGGACGGTCAGACTTTGACCACCCTTGTGGCACTGGGCAATACACTTAAGAGGGTCACCTCACTAGAGGCCTTTCCCTTCCACATGGAGTTTCCTGGCGTTGCTGTAATCCAGCACTGCCTGGACAGAGCTTTACACCAACAGGTATCAGAGTGAATTCCAAAGTTCACTCAGTGGCCAGCTTGTGAAAAGAGCAAATAAACCATGGGTGTTTTATCTCAAATGCCATTATCTCTGCAAAAATGACCTCTGGAATAGCACATAGAACATCCTCATGCATTTTAGAAAGTGAGTGCATTGGATATAAAGACACTGCAATGGCCAGGCGCCGTGGCTGACACCTGTAATCCCAGCACTTTGGGAGGCTGAGGCGGTCGGATCACCTGAGGTCAGGAGTTCAAGACCAACCTGGCCAACATGGTGAAACCTTCATCTCTACAAAATTACAAAAAATTAGCTGGGCATGATGGCAGGTGTCCTTAATATCAGCTACTCAGGAGGCTGAGACGGGAGAATTGCTCGAACCTGGGAGGCGGAGGTTGCAGTGAGCCAAGATCATGCCATTTCATTCCAACCTGGGTGACATGGCAAGACTCCATCTCAAAAAAAAAA
>NW_012114733.1:3653038-3656335 GCF_000951035.1 Colobus angolensis palliatus | reverse complement strand
GTTAATATATTTATAAATGTTATGTTTATATATAATGTAAATATTATATTTAACAATATGAAATATATATTATGTACTTTATTATTTTGTTATAAAATAAAAAATAGCCAGCATGGTGGCAGGCACCTGTAGTCCCAGCTACTCAGCAGGCTGAGTCAAGAGGATTGCTTGAGCCCAAAAGTTGGAGGCTGCAATGAGCTACGATCACGTCACTGCACTGCAGCCCAGGTGAGAGTGAGACCTGTCTGTACAACAACAAAAAATTTATAGTTCCCCTCTATATCAGAGGGGGGTTTGTGAACTGGAGTTTTGTTAATGTATTTACCTACTCTTTATTTTACCATATGTAAAAGTGCTTAGAACAGTGAATGCCTAGCTCATGTAAATACTATCAACTCTTATTATTATATACTATAACTCTACCTAGGAGAATTCTTTTAGTTTTGCCCCTGTCAATTGCATTCCTAAACAGTATCCCTCAATTGCTGTTCCAACTGAGGCACTCAGAAGCATAGCTTGTTTTTGTGTTTTTAGTGGAAGTGGGGAGAGGGGAGAAACTTGTTTGGTCTGATACAGGAAATCCCGCCTGAACGCTGCCATCTAATGGTCACATTAAAAACTTAGATGCACGCTAACTAATCCAGTGTTTTCCCTCAGCAAACAGCATTTTTTTTTACACTTGAATAATATTGAATATATTTTACTACCAATTTATTTTTTCTTTCTTCGGCAAAATCTGTCACTGAACCAAGTTCTCATGGAACTTAAGATTTTGTTTGATTCTTTCCAGGACCAGAAATTCCAAAATTACAGGGAAAAAGAATGGGAAAAAAAAAAAATAACATTGCATGACAATGGACACTGAGTTCATAAAGAACTTCTTTTTTTTTTTTTTTGAGACGGAGTCTGGCTCTGTCTCCCAGGCTGGAGTGCAGTGGCCGGATCTCAGCTCACTGCAAGCTCCGCCTCTCCGATTTACGCCATTCTCCTGCCTCAGCCTCCGGAGTAGCTGGGACTACAGGCGCCCGCCACCTCGCCCGGCTAGCTTTTTGTATTTTTAGTAGAGACGGGGTTTCACCGTGTTAGCCAGGATGGTCTAGATCTCCTGACCTCGTGATCCGCCTGTCTCGGCCTCCCAAAGTGCTGGGATTACAGGCTTGAGCCACCGCGCCCGGCCTAAGAACTTCTTTTTAAAATGAGATATTATTGAAGAAAATACCAGGAAAAGAATAATCCTATGAGAATTGTTTTTCAGGACAGTAAATTTGAGCCTTGGGTCTTCATGAAGATACTACAGTTTATATAGAAAACTATAAATATACAAGACTCTGGGGGGAAAAAAGTCAAAATGCATAATATTTAACATTCTGTATGACTAAAAATCTTTTGAGGGGAGCGGGAAAAGGACAGCCAACTGAAGCTTTAACAATACAGAAACTATTAAAAATTCCTGGGTCAAAGGGTGCTCAAAGTGGAACCACACTTTGTGGGGAAAGAAAACCACAATAAACTTTAGATATTTTTTTTAAAAGGAAAGAAAAAGGTACTGAATAATTGTAGTCCCTTCCAAAAAGGAAATCTTAAGTTAAGGGGAAAATATTTGAACAGCGGAAACAAGTCCGGCTCAGAAAGAAAACTGAACAACGTATCCAAGATCTGTCCATAAAAGTAATGCCAGTACATCTTTAATATTAAATAAATGGGCTATAAAAAACTTCTGTCTCAGAATTGGTTTTTAAAAGCTCATTTGTGCTCCTTTGTATGTGCGTAGTAAAGTTTCATGGGTTTGTTCATTTTCCAGTATTTCTCACTGACCAGTTCCAAAGAAAAACAGCCATTTAATAGAGGGAACTGGCCACTAGCTCTTGCTATATAAATGGTATACTGCTTCTTACTGGCTGTATCAAGGTTCATCTGGTTTGATTCACCTTTGCTTTGAAGTTTTTTTGTTTATTTGAGACGGAGTTTCACTCTTGTTGCCCAGGATGGAGTGCAATAGTGCGATCTCGGCTGACTGCAACCTCCGCCTCCTGGGTTCAAGCGATTCTCCTGCCTCAGCCTCCCAAGTAGCTGGGATTACAGGCGTGCACCACTATGTCAAGCTAATTTTGTATTTTTAGTAGAGACAGGGTTTCTCCATGTTGGTCAAGCTGGTCTTGAACTCCCGACCTCAGGTGATCCACCTGCCTTGGTGCTGGGATTACAGGTGTGAGCCACCACGACCCGCTAATTTTTTTGTGTTTTTAGTAGAGACAGGGTTTCTCCATGTTGGTCAAGCTGGTCTTGAACTCCCGACCTCAGGTGATCCACCTGCCTTGGTGCTGGGATTACAGGCGTGAGCCACCATGCCCAGCCCTGCTTCGAAGTTCTTTAAAAGCTAACCTCACAGCCAGATACTTGGATAAGTGATCAACAGTGGCGTTACCAGAAGTCTTTATGTGTCTTGTCTGTGCACTGTCATCTTTTTCCGTAAGTGTGGGAAGAGGCCTAAATACTAATTCAATTTCACTAGCGCCATCCATTACTGGATCAGTTTCCATTGCTGCATTGTTATTATCAAGCTCAAGCCCAGAATCATCAGTTGTTTTGGTCTGTCTGTTACTAGGGCCTGCTTCCTGATTGCTATGTGTGGAGGCATTACTACAGTGTGAAGTGTCACCATTATCTTCCGCTCCACTACCATTTCCAATCTGTTGTTTCTTGCCTCGCTGCAGTCTGTTCATGGCCTGTATCTTCAGTCCTTCCTCGATGCTGTGACTGTGTGCTTGCTGATTATTGTGCTTGCTGATCCTGGCTAGTACTCTATCTTGATGAGTTTCATACTCATCATGACTTGGATAAATTTTGCTGATGAGGGCATCAAAGTTTGGGTCTGGCCTTAGTGATCTTTTGGAAACTAGTTTTTTCTGACAGGTAGGACATTCTCTGTTGCCACTTCTAAGCGATATGATGATGCCGTCTGCACAGAAACGATGTAAACACTCCTTTGTAGTCATGATGTTCTTCAACATATCCAAACAAATTGGGCACATTAATTCACTGTGTAGACTTCGAGGTGAAACCACAATTTCTGTTTTTTTTCTTCTTTTTTTTTGAGACAGAGTCTCACTCTGTCGCCCAGGTGGGAGTGCAGTGGCAGGATCTCTGCTCACTGCAAGCTCCGCCCCGTGGGTTCACGCCATTCTCCTGCCTCAGCCTTCGGAGTAGCTGAGACTACAGGTGCCTGCCACTATGCCCGGCTTATTTTTCGTATATTTAGTAGAGACGGGGTTTCACTGTGTTAGCCAGGATGGTCTC
>NW_012114733.1:3650418-3652457 GCF_000951035.1 Colobus angolensis palliatus | reverse complement strand
AAAATCTGCGCATGTTCAAGTCCCTAATATACTCGATCTCCTGACCTCGTGATCCGCCCGTCTCGGCCTCCCAAAGTGCTGGGATTACAGGCTTGAGCCACCGCGCCCGGCCCGCAAACAGCATTTTTAACACAAGCCTCCAGGGTTCCAGGACACCCTCCTCTTTCCCCACGGACACCAAAATCTGCGCATGTTCAAGTCCCTAATATACTCTGGTGCATATACTATGGTGTCAAATTTGTATGTCCCAAATACTCTAAATCTCTAGGTTATTTATAATACCTTAATACAATGTAAGTGCGATTTAAATGGTTGTTATACTGTTTTTTTATTTGTATGGTTTTTACTGTTGTATTATTGCTTTTCATTTTTTCTGAACATTTTTGATCTGTAGTTGGTTGGATCTAGGATGTAAACTGCAAGTGTGGCAGGCCTACTGCACTGTTTTGTTACTAGAGGAAGTGAGGACACACCTGTGGACTTGAGCACCTTCCATTCACCAGTTGCTCCATGGGCATACTCTAATTCAGGTCTCCCCACAACCCTCTGAGTTAATATTTCTTTCCCTATTTTAAAGATGAGAAAATAAAGCCTAGAATGTTTAACTTTGCTTCTGTTTTGAAACTAACTGAGAGATAAATTAGGGTTTGTACCCATGTCTATCAGCTTCAACCTTTCTGCTTTTTCTTCTGTACCCCAGAGCCTGTTAAATTTTGGAAATCCCAGAAACAGCCCACAAACTTGGGTTAATCTCCTTAGAGATTTTGACAATGTCCTTTGAGAACCCACTGCACCACAGAAACACAAAACCCTTTGCATATTAATGTCATTGAATAAATTGTACCATTGAGACCTGAACCAATACTTTTAGATATGTAAGTTAGAAACAGTAGCTGCTAGGTGTAGTCGGTGCAAAAGTAACTGTGGTTTTCGGCAATGAAAGTAGTGGCAGGCGGGTGCGGTGGCTCACGCCTGTAATCTCAGCACTTTGGGAGGCCAAGATGGGCGGATCATCTAAGGTCAGGAGCTCGAGACCAGCCTGACCAACATGGTGAAACCCTGTCTCTACTAAAAATACAGAAATCAGCCAGGCATGGTGGCAGGCGCCTGTAGTCCCAGCTACTCAGGAGGCTGAGGCAGGAGAATCACTTAAACCCGGGATGCAGAGGTTGCAGTGAGTGGAGATTGCACCACTGCACTCCAGCCTGGCTACAGAGCGAGACTGCGTCTCAAAAAAAAAAAAAAATATCCGGGCATAGTGGCAGGCACCTACTATCCCAGCTACTTGGGAGGCTGAGGCAGGAGAATCTCTCAAACCCAGGAGACAGAGGTTATAATGAGCTGAGATTACACCATTGCACTTCAGCCTGGGTGACGAGAGCAAAACTCCGTCTCAAGACAAAAACAAAAACAAACAAACAAATCTAATTTTAAAATAAGCTTACTCTCAATGGTAATATTTTTTTTAAGGGGTAAAGAAAACTAAAAAAAAAATAACAAAAATCTCGAAGCTCCAATCAATCTAAAGTCCAATAACCTCTCTCTCTTTTTTTTTTTGAAACAGGGCCTTGCTTTGTTGCCCAGGCTGGAGTACAGCGATACAATCCTGGCTCACCACAACCTCTGCCTCCAGGGCTCAAGCAATCCTCCTACCTCAGCCTCTGCAGTAGCTGGGACTACAGGCACACACCACCATACTCGGCTAATTTTTCCTCTTTTTTTTTTTTTGAGATGGAGTCCCACTCTGTCGCCCAGGCTGGAGTGCAGTGGTGCAATCTCGGCTCACCTCCACCTCCCGAGTTCAAGCGATTCTTCTGCCTCAACCTCCAGAGTAGCTGGGATTACAGGCATGCACCATTATGGCCAGCTAATATTTGTATTTTTAGTAGAGATGGGGTTTCACCATGTTGGCCAGGTTGGTCTTGAACTCCTGAGCTCAAGTGATTAGCCCACCTTGGCCTCCCAAAGTGGTAGGATTACAGGCGTGAGCCACCACTCTGGGCCATATGTTATCATCTTTTATTTAACCAGACTCAATA
>NW_012114733.1:3645234-3649918 GCF_000951035.1 Colobus angolensis palliatus | reverse complement strand
CCTGTCTCAGCCTCCCTAGTAGCTGGGACTACAAGCACACGCCACCATGCCTGGCTAACTTTTGTATTTTTAGTAGAGACGGGAGTTTCACCATATTGGTCAGGCTGGTCTCAGCTGATCCACCTGAGACCAGCCTGACCATCCTCCTGACCTCAGGTGATCCACCCGCCTCGGCCTCCCAAAGTACTGAGATTATAGGCGTGAGCCACCGCACCTGGCCCCAATTCATTTTTTTATATCAGAAACCCACCGCCTTGATAACTAACCCACTCCAGAGATAATGGCATTAATCCAATTCACGAGTACAGCCCTCATGACATAATCACTTCTTACAGACCCCACTTCTCAACACTGCCAGGCAAACAAAATGATCAGAAATCCAAGTGATGTTTCCAGACAGGCTCACAAATCTTAGGCAGAGTTAAGATTGAGGTGAAGCAGAGAGGATAAACCATACACAGTACCCTGTAAAGTCAGGGCTATGGAGTGGGGTGGATCAGCGTTGGAATCTCAGATCTCCAATTACAGGAATTATTAACTTGGGCCAGACATTTAAACTCCTTGACCTTCACTTTTCCACATTTCCTCATCTTAAAATGCAGAATGATAATGAATCTTCCTCAAAGTTGTTAGAAGGATTAAACGTGATATGGGATAGCTTCCATGCAGAGTAAAGCGGATGGTATGGAGTGTGGTGTTCAATAACTGATAGCTATTAAGCAGGAAACACAGTTGTATCTAATTAGGGTAGAAGAGGCACTGTGGTTTGGCCTCAGAGGCTGAAACTAGATAGACCTCAATCCCAAGGTTCACAAAGGGGATGCAGGTGACAGTGGTGAGGGTCAGACCATGGGAGGCTGGGTCTCAGAAACCAGGGTGACCCATGAGGCCCAGGAAGGGTGAGAGGACACAGGGGAGCACAGCCATGGGTTGAGTCCAAAAAGTAGGTCCTTAACGGAAACTCCTCTAATTCCTTTGATTCCCCCAAAAAGCCCCCGAGCTGTACAGCTTTTACTTAGCTCCTTTTATAGGCATTTCCCTCTTTCCTCCAACTATGTTTGCCTAGGTTATGTTTCCAAACTTTCAATGTTTACTTTCTGCTTCCTGAATAGTATAAAGCCTTATTCCAGAAAGAAAATATAAATCTTGCGTTTTCCTGGGAGGAGTGAGAGGAACCTAGATTCCTTCAGAAAAGTACAGCAGCTCTCTTGATCATCTCATCATATCAAATTTATCCCCACACTCCCAGGATCCTACCTTTTTATTTATTTTATTTTATTTTATTTTGAAATAGGGTCTCACTGCATCATCCAGGCTGGAGTGCAGTGGCACAATCATGGCTCACTGCAGCCTCAACCTCCCATGCTCAAGTGATCCTCTCACCTCAGCCTCCTGGGTAGCTGGGACTACAGGCACACATGACCACACCTGGCTAATATTTTTATTTTTTTGTAGAGATGGGGGTCTCCCTATGTTGCCCAGGCTCTTCTCAAACTCATGGACTCAGGTAACCTTCCCACCTCAGCCACCCCAAGTGTTAGGGTTATAGTCATGAGCCACCACGCCCGGCCTGATGCTACGTTTTAAATGCTTTGTGAATCTATACACTTCTTTAGACTTCACTATCAAATGCCTTCATCTTTGGCTAGACTCTCAGTCATCTCACTGGGGTCTGCATTTCCACTTGTGCCCATGCCCATCCTCCATTTTCAGCTAAGTAATACTGCATTATAAAAACCTAAATTTGGCCGGGCACTGTGGTTCATGCCTGTAATCCTAGCACTTTGGGAGGCTGAGGTGGGTGGATCACTTGAGGTCAGGAGTTCGAGACTAGCCTGATCAACATGGAGAAACCCCACTTCTACTAAAAATACAAAATTAGCTTGGCATGGTGGCACATGACTGTAATCCCAGCTACTTGGGAGGCTGAAGCAGGAGAATCGCTTGAACCTGTGAGGAGGAGGCTGCAGTGACTCGAGACTGCACCATTGCACTCCGGACTGGGCAACAGGAGCGAAACTCTATCTCAAAAAAAACAACACCAAAAAAACATAATTTGAGCACATCTCCCCCGGCTTAAAAAATTTCTAATAATTCTCTTCCCACCATCTTGGTTCCTGTGGAGGTCTGCTGGGAACAGGACTTCTAAAAGGAACTATGTCTGGAAAGCTATGGTCCAAGGTCATTTTTGCCAGCTATAAGCAGCGTCTCCAGAACCAAAGGGAGCAGACAGCTCTTCTTAAAATTGAAGATGTTTATGTCCGTGATGAAACAGAATTCTGTTTGGGCAAGAGATGTACTTATGTACACAAAGCAAAGAACAATACATTGACTCTTGGTGGCAAACCAAACAAAACCAGAGTAATCTGGGAGAAGGTAACTTGGGCCCATGGAAACAGTGACCTGATTCATGGCAAATTCCAAAGCAATCTTCCTGCTAAGGCTATTGGACACAGAATCCGAGTGATGCCGGACCCCTCAAGGATTTAAACTAATGAAAAGTCAATAAATAAACGTAGATTTGTGTTCTTGTTTTTGTTGTTGTTGTTTGAGAGGGTGTCTTGCTCTGTCGCCCAGGCTAGAGTGCAGTGGCACGATCTTGGCTCACTGCAACCTCCGCCTCCCAGATTCAAGCAATTCTCCTGCCTCAACCTCCTGAGTAGCTGGAATTACAGGCACGCGCCACCATGCCTGGCTAATTTTTTTGTATTTTCAGAGAGATGGGGTTTCACCATGCTGGTCAGGCTGGTTTCAAACTCCTGATCTCGTGATCCACCTGCCTCGGCCTCCCAAAGTGTTGGGATTATAGGCATGAGCCGCCACACCTGGCCTGTGCTCTTGTATTTTTCAGTGGATTAAAAAACTTACTACTTTAAAAAAATTTCTAATAATTATATTATCAGGATGATGTCACAATTCCTTTTTTTTTTTTTTTTTTTCTGAGAGGGAGTCCTGCTCTGTCACCCAGGCTGGAGTGTAGTGGTGCAATCTCAGCTCACTACCACCTCTGCCTGCCGGGTTCAAGCAACTCTCCTATCTCAGCCTCCTGAGTAGCTGGGAGTACAGGTGTGAGCCACCACGACCCGCTAATTTTTTTGTGTTTTTAGTAGAGACAGGGTTTCACCATATTGGTCAGGCTAGTCTCGAACTCCTGACCTCATGTGAACCGCCCGCCTGGGCCTCCCAAAGTGCTGGGATTACAGGCATCAGCCACCGTGCCCAGCCAATGTCACAGTTCTTTAACGTTGCCCACAAAGTCCTATATGATGTGGCCAGATTCATCTTGGCAACTCTCCTCTTTGCTCAGAATGCTGCAACAGCACTAACCTTTTTTCAATTTCTGTAAGTTTTCGAGCTCTGTTCAATCTCAGGACCTTTGCACATTAAATTCCCTCTGCCCACAAGGCTTACTTCACAACTTTTTCACCCAGCCAGTTCCTCCTTCAGTTCTGTCATTAATTTGTAACTTATTCATTGAAACCTACCCAAATCTCCCAAATTAGGTTATGTCTTTCTGTTTTATACTTTTATAACACTCTGTACTTTGTCACGGCTGCACTTATGACAATTCTAATTAAATAATCGTTGCTTGGCCATGTGTGGTGGCTCATGCCTATCACTATGGGAGGCCTGGGTGGGTCACTTGAGCCCAGGAGGTCGAGGGTGCAGTAAGCCATGATTGGCACCACTGCACTCCAGACTGAGCGACAGAACCAGACCCTCTCTTAAAAAGAAAAAAATAGGTTGCTTCACTATTCTCAAAAATCTAGCTCTTTAATTGACCATATGCTTCGTAAGTCCAAGAACTTATATTCAAAGGTATAAATCAAGCGCACAGCAGAGTTTAAGGCACATAGTGGGGACGCGGTAAATAACGAATGTCCATAATCACCCATATTGCATCATCAATCATATCTATGTGTATATGCACATGTGAACACTAAAACATACAAAACTAGAACACAAAAAAATTAGCTTATTTCCTGCATTCTCCCTGGAAGTTGGGGGTTGTTCTTTGCCTACTTAGCTAGTGGGAGAGGGACCCAATAGCTAAGAGGCTAATTACAGTAAATCTTCTCCATGTCTGACCCTGAAAAAAATGGCCTATCCATATAAAAAGAACATGTCAACTAAAAAGGATAAGGAAAATCAGTCTGACTTCGGCTATCTCCCTATCAAAATTCAATGACCAACATGGTGAAACCCCAACTCTATTAAAAATACAAAAATCAGCCGGGTGTGGTGGCACATGCCTGTAATTCCAGCTACTTAGGAGTCTGAGGCAGGAAAATTGCTTGAACCAGGGAGGCGGAGGTTGCAGTGAGCTGAGATTGTGCCACTGCACCCCAGCCTGGGTCACAGAGCGAGACTCCATCTCAAAAAACAAAACAAAAACCAAAAAAAGATATAGGAACTTAGCCTTCAGTAATGTATCTTCAGATATAAAATAAACAGACTGAAGAAAATGAATGAAATGTCAAACATCTATTTCCAGTTATGATAAGCTGGTTTATTCAACCAATGTGCGCAATGATAATGACTAAAGGTGCTGAACAGGCTGTGCACGGTGGCTTGCACCTGTAATCCAAGCACTTTGGGAGGCTGAGGCGGGCGGGTCACCTGAGGTCAGTGTTTGGACTAACGGAGGCAAGATGGTGCACTTCCGGGTTCTTCATCTCCCCCC
>NW_012114733.1:3637822-3644236 GCF_000951035.1 Colobus angolensis palliatus | reverse complement strand
TTTATTGTCTCTTCTCAATGACATCTCTCTCATTAAAAAAAAAGAAAAACAAGTCAGTCAGGAATTCAGCACCAGCCTGCCCAACACGGTGAAACCTCGTGTCAACTAACAGTACAAAAATTAGCCAGGCGTGGTGGCGGGCACCTATAATCCCAGCTACTCAGGACGCTGAGGCAGTATAATCGCTTGAACCCAGGAGGCAGAGGTTGCAGTGAGTGGAGATTGTGCCACTGCACTCCAGACTGTGTGAGAGAGTGAGACTCCATCTCAAAACAAAACAAAAAAGTAAAATAAAATAAAATAAAGATATTGAATAAAATATAAGGCACATTTCCCAAAACATCAAGTTGTTGATAGTAAGAAATTATTAGGATAAAAGCTAAGAGAAGGTGAGAACCCAGAGAAGCAAATGGAACAGAAGAGCACAAAAGCTACTCTTGCCCTGAGGATATCTGCCAGTCAGGCAACATCTAGTTGTTTTTGGTAGCCTCACAGGGCATGGAAACAGCATCCATGGAAACAGCATCCAACGTCTAGGGCTTTCCATGGTAAAAATGCTACTAGGTGACCCTTTCTATATTAAGTTGGGACTCCATAGGCTATGCCCTAAGAGTAAAGGTGGACCAGCATCTCAGAACATTGGGAAAGGTTGCTTTTGCATTGACTATAATGGGAGTGGGGAGGAGGCAAAGCAAAATTTTTAAAATTCCATCTGTGGCCGGGTGTGGTGGCTCACGCCTGTAATCCCAGCACTTTAGGAGGCCAAGGCAGGCAAATCATGAGGTCAGGAGTTCAAGACAAGCCTGGCCAACAAATGAAACCCCATCTCTAATAAAATTACAAAAATTAGCTGGGCATGGTGGTGCATGCCTGTAGTCCCAGCTATTCAGGAGGCTGAGGCAGCAGAATTGCTTGAACCTGGGAGGTTGCAGTGAGCCGAGATTGCACCACTGCACTCCAGATTGGGCAAAAGAGTGAGACTTTGTCTCAACAAATAAAGAAAGAAATAAAATGCCATCTTTGAGTAGATGTGGTCACTGGGAAGCTTTCGCCCATGTTTGTAACCTGCATTTGCTTTGACCCAATGAACTTCAACCCATGAAGGCTAGTCTCAGACTGAAAGGACTTCAAGGCACCTAGCAGAAGCAAACAAAGATCTTCTCCAAAAGAAGCCACAAGTACTTTTTCTCATAAATACTTTTTCGAGAACAAAAAGTAAACACACAAAGAAACAAGACACTATGGGTGTGCTGGCATGCACCTGTAGTCCCAGCTACTTGAGAAGCTAAAGAGGATCTCTTGAGTCCTGGGAGATTGAGTCCAGCTTGGGCAAAATGAAAAGACACCATGGATGATACACAACATAAACATCAGGCAGCAGAAAAAAAAACTTGAAAAAGGCCGGGCGTGGTGGCTCACACCTGTAATCCCAACACTTTGGGAGGCTGAGGTGGGTGGATCACCTGATGTCAGGAGTTCACGACCAGCCTGGCCAACATGGTGAAACCTCATCTCTGCTAAAAATACAAAAATTAACCAGGTGTGGTGGCGGCGGGCGCCTGTAATCCCAGCTACTTGAGAGGCAGAGGTAGGAGAATCACTTGAACCCAGGAGGCAGAAGTTGCAGTCAGCTGAGTTCGTGCCATTGCACTCCGGCACTCCAGCCTGGGCAACAGAGCAAAACTCCGTCTCAAGAAGAAAAAAAAAAAATTAGCCAGCTGTGATGGTGCACAACTGTAGTCCCAGCTACTCAGGAGGCTGAGGCACAAAAATTGCTTGAACCTTGGAGAGAGAAGTTGCAGTGAGATGAGATTACACCACTGCACTCTATCTAGCCTGGGTGACAGAGTGAGATTCTGTCTCAAAAAAAAAAAAAGAAACTTGAAAAAAATTCAGACACTGGAATTACCATAATACAGATTACAAAATAATTATGATTACTATGTTCCAAGGAATAAAATAATCCAACCATATCAATTAGCAGGAAACAGGACAGAGAAACATGTTGAAATGATCTATGTATATGGAATCAGCAAAGTCACAATTGGGGGAAACTCTGTAGAGTTAAAGGCCCCAAGTTCTTAAAGATAAACGCTTTCAATCCTTTACCATTAAGTAGGATGTTTGGTGTATGGTGTTTTGCACATACCTTCTATAAGATTAATTTCTCTTCTATTCCTGGTTTTCCGTGAATGTTTATCATGAATAAGTGTTAAATTTAATAATTTATTCTACATTTACTAAGATGGTATTTTCTCCATTAATTAATATCTTGAATTACAGTAATTTGTCTTCTAATGTTAAAAACAACCTAATTTGGCCGGACGAAGTGGCTCACGCCTATAATCCCACCACTTTGGGAGGCCCAGGCGGTTGGATCGCTTGAGGTCAGGAGTTCCAGACCAGACTGGCCAATATGGTGAAACCCCTCCACCGTCTCTACTAAAAATACAAAAACATTAGCCGGGCATGGTGATGCACACCTGTAATCCCAGCTACTCGGGAGGCTGAGGCAGGAGAATCACTTGAACCCAGGAGGTGGGGGTTTCAGTGAGCCGAGATCGCGCCACTGCACTCCAGCCTCAAGAGAGAGCAAGACTCCGTCTCAGAAAAACAAAACAAAACAAAACACCACTTAACTTGGGTATGGTATTATTCCTTTCACATAATACTAGATTTTGCTAATATTTGCTTACAGATTTTTCCGTCTACACTCATGAGCAAAACTTGCATACACTTTTCCTTCCGTTCGCTGTTCTTGTCAGGTTTTCCTATCAGGGTTATGCTAGGCCATTAAAAAGTTAAAAAGTGTTCTCCGCTTTCGTCTTCCTTCCCCCTTTTATTCTGGAACTATTTAATACTGGAATTATGTTTTCCTCTTATATATTGTTCAATTTGCTAGGGAAGCCATGGTGGCTTGGAGTCGTCTTTGTGGGAAGACTTTGGACTACTTTTTCAATTCGTTACTACACTATGTAGGTTTTCCATTTCCCTAAACATGGAAACAGAAGACCCTCCTAGGACGTCTCCATTGCAGGAGGGAGACTGCAAAGGTCTCGGGCTACAGGACTAAGGAAAACCGCAAAAGACGCAGAGTCCCCACAGGGCCGCGACAGAACCACCGCACGATGGGACACGCGAGGGTAAGCTCAGGTCTCAGCGCATCGTGTGGGCGTCGGGACAGCGTCCCAGGCACCTGTTCAAATATCTTTCACTTCTGTGAAGAATGGGGCTACCGGCCCTATCCCCAGGGAGCAAGAAGACACAGAGGGCCGCGCCGGTTCAGGTGCCGCTGGAGGAAATGGAATCTGACGGAGAAACTGATCTAGGGCGGCAGCCCGCTAGGTTCGCCTGACTCACTAAATGCTACTACAACGCCCCACACGGACTGCCACGAGCGGGTCACTTGACTGGACTCTAGCTCGAATGTGCTGTGACGCCGCGTACCGCGCGGCTCTGCGCGCGAGACGATAGGCCTCTGGGACGCTGGTGCCTACCCGCGGTCACCGCCTCCACCGGCCTGGCCGCTTCCACCGGCCTGGCCGCTTCCATCGGCGCATGCGTAGCACACCGACTCCAGGATTGTCTCCCAAATCCCACTTCCGCCACTTCTTCCTCCCGAGACCGGCCAAGCGCGCCTGGCTGTCCGCCCTTCTTGGGCTCCTGGGGAGAACGTGGTCCGGGAACTGGCGGTCACCGGGAGGCAGCACGAGAGGGTTTCGCCCTCATCTGCGGGTGCAACTACCGCGACCATCACCTTGACAGCGGGAGGAAGGATGCCGCAGGCAAAGGGTGGACCACCTGCAGATTCGGTTTCTTGCTCGGAGCTCTCGCGAGAGCCGGCGCTAGAGTGTGGACCGCGCGTGCCGGTGACGCGTGGTGGAGACACGCCGCCGGCGCCTCTCTCCCTGGGCCTTCCAGGGGGTGAGCTTCCGTCCCAGTTGCCTTCGGTCCTACACCGCTTCCATTTCTTTCTTCCTTTCCCTTTCCCCTCCCTTCCCTTTCGCTTTCCCTTCCCCTTCTCCTTCTCCTTTCCTTCTTGAGACAGGGGCTCACTCTGACACCCAGGCTGGAGTGCAGTGGCGCGATCTTGGTCCCCCGTAACCTCCGCCTGCCGGGCTCAAGCGATCCTCTCACTTCAGCCTCCTGAGTAGCTGGGACTACAGGTGCGTGCCCGGCTAATTTTATATTTTTGGTAGAGACGGGGTTTCGCCTTGTTGCCCAGGCTGGTCTCAACTCCTGGTCTTAAGTGATCCGCCAGCCTTGGCCTTCCAAAATGCTGGGATTACAGGCGTGAGCCACTGCACCCAGCCCTACGCCCCATCTTTCTGTGTTTCTGCGTGGTATTGCTACATCTCCAACAGGCTTAACTCAAAGCTAACTTTCCACCTGTGCTGTATCTGCCCCATGGTCCTTAAGAGTATATAAAATACAAATGGCACTTTGGGAGGCCGAGGCAGGAGGATTGCTTGAGCCCAGGAGTTCGTGACCAGCCTGGGCAACATGGTGAGACCCCCGTCTTCATTGAAAAATAATAATGCAGGCCAGGCGTAGTGGCTCAAACCTGTAATCCGAACACTTCCCGAGGCCGAGGTGGGTGGATCACCTGAGGTTGGGAGTTCGAGACCAGCCTGACCAACATGGAGAAACCCCACCTCTACTAAAAATACAAGATTAGTTGGGCGTGGTGGTTCATGCCTGTAATCTCAGCTATTACAGGAGAATCGCTCGAACCTGGGAGACGGAGGTTACAGTGAGTCGAGACTGAGCCATTGCACTCCAGCCTGGGCAACAAGAGCAAAACTCCGTCTCAAATAATAATACAAATAAATAAATAAATGTACACACACAAATAAACGGACTTGATAGTGATTTGTTTAGGTTTTCAGCTGCCCAATTCAAGAAATGTGTTTCTTCTTGTCCCTGATTTCTGTCACTGTCCCAAGGCAGTGGGATTAAAGCACTACTACCATTTTTAGATCCTTGTATTTGGCATTCCATGTCCTCAAGACATTTGACATAACTTTCTCCAGCTGCGCTGTTCAAACACATGCTTCAAAATCTTAAAAATATTTACCCTGGTAATTAGGCTTGCCATTTTATTAGCACATACTTTTCCCTTTGCTACCCTGTCATTTTCAACAATTCAAACGTATCCCTAACAAGAGCAATAATTTTTATTTTCTTTTGAGACAGAGTCTTCCTCTGTCACCCAGGCTGCAGTGCAGGAATGTGATCTCGGCTCACCGCAGCCTCTGCTTTCCAGGTTCATTTTTTGTGTTTTTGGTAGAGCTGGGGTTTCTCCATGTTTGCCAGGCTGGTCTTGAACTTCTGACCTCAGGTGGTCTGCCAGCCTCCCAAAGTGCTGGTATTACAAGCGTGAGCTACCGCACCCAGCCACAAGAATGTTTTTATTAGCTGCACGACTATTTCAAAGCAAAGTTTTCTCCGTTTCAGATGTGCAACAGCGAAATTCCTATGTTAACAATACAGATAAGACTTTGATGCCGGGCTGGGTGGCTTACACCTGTAATCCCAGCACTTTGAGAGGCCGAGGTATGCGGATTGTCTGAAGTTTGGAGTTCAAGACCAGCCTGGCCAAGATGGAGAAACTCCATCTCTACTAAATATACAAAAATTAGCCAGGTGCAGTGGCAGGTGCCTATTATCCCAGCCACTCAGGAGCTTATAGTGAAAAATCATAACCCATTTGCCCACTTCCCAGTGCACCCAGAGGCAACTATTTCGAGTCAGTTTATGCATGATCAAGGAAACATAAATACATTTATTCTTCTCTCTTTTTTTTTTATTTAGAGACAGGGTCTTGCTGTGTTACTCATGCTGGAGTGCAGTGGTTATTCATGGGTGTCGTCATCACCCATTACAACCTCGAACTCCTAAGCTCAATCAGTCCTCTTGCTTCAGTCTCCAGAGTAGCTGAGGCTACAAGGGTGCCCACCTATGCGTTTGTTTTATACATTAGGTTTTTGTGCTTGTTTTGATTTTTTGAGACAGGGTCTTGCTCTGTCACCCAGGCTGGAGTGCCATGACGTGATCTAGGCTCACTGCAACCTCCACCTCCCAGGTTCAAGCAATTCTCCTGCTTTAGCCTCCAGAGTAGCTGAGATTACAGGTGCCCACTACCATGCCTGGCTAATTTTTTTGTATTTTTAGTAGAGAGGGGGTTTCACCATGTTAGCCAGGCTGGTCTCGAACTCCTGACTTCAGGCGATCTACCTGCCTCGGCCTCCCAAAGTGCTGGGATTACAGGCATGAGTCACTGTGCCCAGCCTATAGATTAGTTTTAAATATTCTGCCTCCTATTAAAAGGATTTGCAGGCCGAGCAAGGTGGCTCGCCTGTAATCCCAGCACTTAGGGAGGCCAAGGCAGGTGGATCGCTTGAGCTCAGGAGT
>NW_012114733.1:3634449-3637567 GCF_000951035.1 Colobus angolensis palliatus | reverse complement strand
TGAACCTGGGAGGCGGAGGTTGCAGTGAGCTGAGATTGTGCCACTGCACTCCAGCCTGGGCAACAAGAGCAAAACTCCATCTAAAAACAAACAAACAAACAAAAAATCTGGCCGGGTGAGGTGGTGGGCTTCTATAATCCTAGCTACTCTGGAGACTGAGTAAGGAGAACTACTTGAACCTGGGAGGTGGAGGTTGGCAGTGAGCCACTGCACTGCGGCCTGGGCAACAGAGAGAGAGGGAAGGCAGGCAGGCAGGCAGGCACGCACCTGGGAGGTGGAAGTTGGCAGTGAGCCACTGCACTGCAGCCTGGGCCACAGAGAGGGAAGGAAGGAAGGAAGGCAGAAAGGCAGGCAGGAAGGCGGGCGGGCGGGCAGGCAGGCAGGCAGGCATTCCTGGGCAACAGAGAAGGAAAAAATTCCGTGGGCCCAGCAGCAGACCATCTGAATTAGAATCTGTATCTCAACAAGATCCCTATGTGATACATATACACACTAATATTTGAGAAGCACCTGTGCCCCAGGATAGGTGGACAAGAACATTCTTGATAGCCCCAAACAGAAACCCATTATCCATGAACATAAGAGATAAAGTGTGCTGTATTAATGTAATAGAATATCAATAGAAAGTAACAAATTACAGTTGAATACAGCATGCATAAATATCACGATGTTCAGGGAAAGAGCAATACATAAAGAAAATACATAGAGTATAAGTCTAAATATGTAAACTTCAAAAACAGACAAAACAGGCCAGGCTCACTGGCTCATGCCTGTAATTGCAGGACTTTGGGAGGCTGAGTGGGACCAGCCTGGTCAACATGGCAAACCCCTGTCTTTTGTTATTAAAAACAAAAAACAAACAAAAAAACAGTCAAACCAAAACCACATTGTTTAGGTATCCACATTAAAGTGAAGATGCCAAAAAAAATGATTGTAGTGAAGCAAGAAAGTAATTTGTGAGAAAGTCAGGGTGGCGTTTACTTCCTTCTAGAGGAGAGAAATGGAGTGTGATCCTGGGAGGAGGGGGCGCATTTTGGGGCTGCTCACAAAACTGGTATATATATAAATAGTGTTTTTGAGGGTGATATTTTATAGTTATTATGGTTCATATTGTTCTATGCAGTTTTGGTATGTGTGTTATATTTCACATGAGATAAATAAATGCCATAGGTTTTTTTCTTCTTTTTTTTTTTTGAGATGGCGTCTCACTCTATCATCCTGGCTGGTGTGCAGCTCTCTGCAACCTCTGCTTCCCGGGTTCAAGCGATTCTCGTGCCTCAGCCTCCCAAGTAGCTGGGATTAAAGATACACGCCACCATGCCTGGCTAATTTTTGTGTTTTTTGTAGAGCTGGGTTTCGCCATGTTGGCCAGGCTGGTCTCAAACTCCTGACTTCAAGTGATCCTCCCACCTTGGCCTCCGAAAGTGCTGGGATTACAGGTGCAAGCCACTGTGCCCCGCCAAGACTTACTTCTTTTTTTTGAGGCAGAGTTTTGCTGTTGTCACCCAGCCTGGAGTGCAATGGCACCATCTTGGCTCACTGCAACATCTGCCTCCCGGGTTCAAGTTATTCTCCTGCTTCAGCCTCCCAAGAGGCTGGGATTACAGGTGCCCGCCACCATGCCCAGCTAATTTTTGTATTTTTAGTAGAGACGGGGTTTCATCATGTTGGCCAGGCTGGTCTCTAACTTGTTAGGAACAAGTGCTCGATGCCACAAAGAAAATCAGCACTTAGAAAGTTTCTCAGCAAGGCAAACTTACTTCTGCAGAAGGCTGCTGCCTGCGTCTGTCATGATTGCAAGAGCACACCAAACAAAGGAGAGAAGGATTTTTATCCCTAACACAGCTCCAGTTTCTGTGTCCTCTCCCCATTGGCTGGAGTTGGAACCCACAATCCAAGTTAACCCGATTAGCTAAGACTTAAATTTTTCCAAATAGGGTAAACGCATAATTTGCAAAGAGAGGAGGGGAGGGAGAGAATGTCTGTTACCAATTAGCTGGGAAGGCATGTTTGGGCTTGGCAAAGGCAGGAAGGGTTGTTTACAGAAAAAGAACTTACCGTTTTAGCAGCATGAAAGGACACTAGCAGTTACAACAAACAAGGGAATTTGAAGAGGAACTTAATTATTTCAGGCAAACTCCTGACCTCAGGTGATCCCCCAACCTCAGCCTCCCAAAATACTGGGATTACAGGCATGAGCCACCATGCCCAGCCAAGACTTCTTTCTTTTTTTGAGATGGAGTTTTGCTCTTGTTGCCCAGGCTAGAGTGCAATGTTGAGTGCAATGTCATGGTCTCAGCTCACTGCAACCTCCACCTACCAGGTTTAAGTGATTCTCCTGTCTCAGCCTCCCAAGTAAATGTGATTACAGTGGCCCGCCACCACACCCGGCTAATTTTTTTTTTTTTTTCGGACAGAGTCTTGCTCTTTCACCCAGGCTGGAGTGTAATGGCGTGATCTCGGCTCACTGAAACTTCTGCCTCCCAAGTTCAAGTGATTCTCCTCCCAAGTAGCTGGGATTACAAGCACCCGCCACCATGCCTTGCTAATTTTTGTATTTTTTAGTAGAGAGAGGGTTATACCATGTTGGTCAGGCTGGTCTTGAACTCCTGACCTCAGGTGATCCACCTGCCTTGGCCTCCCAAAGTGCTGGGATTACAGGTGTGAGCCTCTGTGCCTGGCTAATTTTTGTATTTTCAGTAGAGACGGGGTTTCACCATGTTGGCCAGGCTGGCCTGAACTCCCAACCTCAGGTGATCCACCTGCCTTGGCCTCCCAAAGTGCTGGGATTACAAGGGTGAGCCGGTCTCTCTCTCCATTGCAAAATCCCATTGCAGTCGTCCCTAGATCTATCAAGATAGTATTGAATAAAGTCTGTGTGACTGCAGGGTGCGGTGGCTCGTGCCTGTAATCCCAGCACTTTGGGAAGCCAAGGCAAGTGGATCACAAGGTCAGGAGTTTGAGACCAGCCTGACCAACGTGCCAAAACCCTGTCTGTACTAAAAATACAAAAATGAACCAGGCATGGTGGCGCACACCTGTAGTCACAGCTACTCAGGAAGTTGAGGTGGGAGAATCTCTTGAACCCAGGAAGTGAAGGTTGCAATGAGCTGAGATC
>NW_012114733.1:3625193-3630159 GCF_000951035.1 Colobus angolensis palliatus | reverse complement strand
TTTTTTTTTTTTCTCAAAGTGCTGGGATTACAGGCATGAGCCACTGCGCCCGGACAAGAGTTTATTTTTTCATAAGGGTCATGTCCGGAAGCAGTGGCTCACGTCTGTAATACCGGCATTTTGGAAGGCCAAGGCGGGTGGACTGCCTGAGATCAGGAGTGCAAGACCAGCCTGGCCAACATGATAAAACCCTGTCTCTACTAAAAATACAAAAATTAGTCAGACATGATGGCGGGCACCTGTAATCCCAGCTACTTGAGAGGCTCAGCTGAGATTGTGCCATTGCACTCCAGCCTTGGCAACAAGAGCAAAACTCCGTCTCAAAAAAATATATATATGAAAAGAAAAAGAAAAAGAAAAAATAAACTCTTCAAAAAATAAAAACAAAGAACATTAATATGTCTTAGGAAGCATTAGACCTAATTTCTTTTCTCTTCTTTTTTTGTTTTCTGTTCTTTGCTTTTGAGACAGAGTCTTACTCTGCTGCCCAGGCTGGAATACAGTGGTCCAATCTCAGCTCACTGAAACCTCTATCTCCTAGGTTCAAGTGATTCTCGCTCTGCAGCCACCCGAGTAGCTGAGGTTACAGGCGCACACAACCATACCTGGCTAATTTTTGTATTTTTAGTAGAAATGGGGTTTCACCATCTTGGCCAGGCTGGTCTTGAACTCCTGACCTCAGCTGATCTGCTCGCCTAGGCCTCTCAAAGTGCTGTGATTACAGGCGTGAGCCACTGCATCCAGCCTACGAGCCTAGACCTAGTTTTAGTTCCTTTTTTTGCTTCACTCCATGGTAGCATAGGAAAGTAGTTTCAATTCCGGATTCTACCATCTGTCTGTATGACTATGGGCCTTTGGTCAGTCTTTCTAAAATGAAGATATGAAGATTGCTCATCTTACAAATGAGTAAAAACTACCTGATATGCAGTGCAGGCTTTGTGAAGCACTCATCATGCTGCTTGTCATACTGTAAGCACTGATATGGCATAGGAAACTCAACCCCCAAGCATAGCACCTTGGAAGTTAAGAAAACAGCATACACTGGAAGCCCACTGTCACATCTCCCTCATCCTTCTCTGAAGCAGGCCATAAAGCCTAGGAAGGTCATCCTCTTATCTCCCTTGAAAACCCTCATGTGACAGGTGCCCTGCCCTGTATCAGCGTGGAAAGAATGTCATACAGGGATGCCAAGAAGAATCTGAACAAACAGGTCTTGCTAATCTCATGCCCCCAATTTATTACAATGAGGTCATACCCACTTTGTTCAGTCATACTTCTGCACAACTATCCACTTTCTCAACCCTATGCATAAAAGTGCACAGACTTTTCTTTGGGTCTTTATTTCCTTAGGAAAACTCCCCATCATATAAAACTTACATTACATAAATGTATATGCTTTTCTCTTGTTAATCTGTATTTTGTTATAGGAGTCTCAGCCATGAGCCTTACGATGGGTAAGGAAAACTTGCTTTTTCTTCTCCACACAGTCAAATAAATTAGTTTGCCTCCTTTTCCATGCTTACCTAATATAAAATAGTAAAATGCCTTTTTTTTTTCCGGTTTTTTTCCTGAGATGGAGTCTTGCTCTGTCACCCAGGCTGGAGTGCAGTGGTGTGATCTAGGCTCACTGCAACCTCCACCTCCCAGGTTCAAGCGATTCTCCTGCTTTCGCCTCCAGAGTAGCTGGGATTACAGGCGCCTGCCACCATGCCTGGCTAATTTTTTTGCATTTTTATTAGAGAGGGTGTTTCACCATGTTGGCCAGGCTGGTCTCAAACTCCTTACTTCAGACTATCCACCCATCTTGACCTCCCAAAGTGCTGGGATTGCAGGTGTGAGCCACTGCGCCCGGCCTAAAATGCCTCTTAGTAAGACTTAATTTCTGTCTGGGCACAGTGGTTCACGCCTGTAACCCCAACACTTTGAGAGGCCAAGGCGGGTGGATTACCTGAGGTCAGGACTTTGAGACCAGCCTGACCAACATGGTGAAACGCCATCTCTAATAAAAATACAAAACACATTAGCCAGGCGTGGTGGTGGTGCCTGTAATCCCAGCTACTCGGGTGGCTAAGCCATGAGAATCAGTTGAATCCAGAAGGTGGAGGTTGCAGTGAACTGAGATCGCGCCACTGCACTCCAGGCTGGGTGACACAGCAAAGATCCGTCTCAAAAAAATAAAAAAATAAAAAAAATACTTAATTTATGCTGTACCACTAAAAAAATGTGCATGCCAGAAACTGTATTTTACACTATGACATTTTACGTAACTGTCTTATTTCCTTCATGAGACTGCAGTGGTCTGAAGTGTAGAGGATTGACCTTGTCCAAATGTGTTTTCTAGCCTTCCACCATCTGCCATAGACTGACACATGTACTAAGTTGTACCCTGTAAATACTTCATAAATAGTTATTGAAGGCATAAATTGGCAGAGAGTAGAGTTTTTTTGTTTTGTTTTGTAACAAAAAAAAGCAAATGCTGAAAAAACTTGCTGTTACCATGCACGCACAACATGAGGTCTTTGGAATTGGTTCAGGAAGATTTCCTTCTTCCCATGCTCCACCCTCTTCATTACAAAGATGAAATTATTTTTGTGTCGAATATTTATTTATTGATTGAGATGGATTTTTGCTCTTGTTGCCCAGTCTGGAGTGCAATGACATGATCTTGGTTCACTGCAACCTCCATCTCCTGGGTCCAAGCAATTCTTCTGCCTAGCCTTCCAAGTAGCTGGTATTACAGGCATGTACCACCATGCCTGGCTAATTTTGTATTTTTAGTAGAGATGGGGTTTTGCCATGTTGGTCAGGCTGGTCTCGAACTGCTGACCTCAGGTGATCCACCCTCCTTTGCCTTCCCAAAGTGTTGGGGTTATAGGCGTGAGCCACTGCACCTAGGCTTTTTTTGTTTTTGTTTTTTGAGACAGACCCTCGCTCTGTTGCCCAGGCTGGAGTGCAATGTCATGTGATCTTCACTCACTGCAACCTCCTCCTCCCAGGTTCAAGCAATTCTTCTGTCTCAGCCTCCTGAGTAGCTGGGACTACAGGCACCCGCCACCACACCCGGCTAATTTTTTGTATTTTTAGTAAAGTTTCACCATATTTCACCATATTGGTCAGGCTGGTCTCGAACTCCTGACCTCAGGTGATCCACCCTCCTTTGCCTTCCCAAAGTGTTGGGGTTATAGGCGTGAGCCACTGCACCTAGGCTTTTTTTGTTTTTGTTTTTTGAGACAGACCCTCGCTCTGTTGCCCAGGCTGGAGTGCAATGTCATGTGATCTTCACTCACTGCAACCTCCTCCTCCCAGGTTCAAGCAATTCTTCTGTCTCAGCCTCCTGAGTAGCTGGGACTACAGGCACCCGCCACCACACCCAGCTAATTTTTGTATTTTTAGTAGAGACGGGGTTTCACCATGTTGGCCAGGATGGTCTCAACCTCTTGACCTCGGGATCTGCCCGCCTTGGCATCCCAAAGGGCTGAGATTACAGGCGTGTATTTTTTAAATTATTATTATTATTTTTTTTGAGACAGGGTCTTGCTCTATCACCTAGGCTGGAATGCAGTGGCATGATCTTGGCTCACTGCAACCTCTGCCTCCTGGGATCAAGCAATTCTTGTGCCTTAGCCTCCCGAGTAGCTGAGATTACAGGTGCCCACTACCATGCCTGGCTAATTTTTTTGTATTTTTAGTAGAGAGGGGGTTTCACCATGTTAGCCAGGCTGGTCTCGAACTCCTGACTTCAGGTGATCCACCCTCCTTTGCCTTCCCAAAGTGTTGGGGTTATAGGCGTGAGCCACTGCACCTAGGCTTTTTTTGTTTTTGTTTTTTGAGACAGACCCTCGCTCTGTTGCCCAGGCTGGAGTGCAATGTCATGTGATCTTCACTCACTGCAACCTCCTCCTCCCAGGTTCAAGCAATTCTTCTGTCTCAGCCTCCTGAGTAGCTGGGACTACAGGCACCCGCCACCACACCCGGCTAATTTTTTGTATTTTTAGTAGAGACGGGGTTTCACCATGTTGGCCAGGATGGTCTCAACCTCTTGACCTCGGGATCTGCCCGCCTTGGCATCCCAAAGGGCTGAGATTACAGGCGTGTATTTTTTAAATTATTATTATTATTTTTTTTGAGACAGGGTCTTGCTCTATCACCTAGGCTGGAATGCAGTGGCATGATCTTGGCTCACTGCAACCTCTGCCTCCTGGGATCAAGCAATTCTTGTGCCTTAGCCTCCCGAGTAGCTGAGATTACAGGCACACAACACTACACCTGCCTAATTTTTCTATGTTTTGTAGAGATGGGGTCTCGCCATGTTGCCCAGGCTGGTCTTGAACTCCTGGCTTCAAGTGATCCTCCAGCCTCAGCCTCCCACATTGCTGGGATTACGGGCATGAGCCGATGCACCCACCCTGTGTTTATTCTTTTAAAGGATAGTAAAGTAGAGGGAGAGGGAGGGAACTGCAGGTTAGATTTTTTGTTTGTTTCTCTGTTTTTTAGTTAATTTCTCCCTGGAAACCTCCATGGTGCTTCATTTTCTAGTTTAGTTCCTGCTAACTTTAATAGCTCAACTGTTACCCTAACAGGGGTGTCAGTGGGAGAGCCCTGGAGAAGTGGGGTTCCCTGGGGAGGAAAGTTTCTATGTTCAGAAAAGACTTGGCTTGGGTTTTGTCAGGAGGGAAAAATGGGTCAGTGACTCAGAAAAGCTTGCCTGAAAGCTGACATCTAGTGTTCATTTCTGAAAATATGTCCTGACACACTAATCCTGAGGTTTTCTATCCCAAGAACTGTTTTTATTGATCTTATTGTTACGCACCAGATTTCAAGAACTTTTGACTACCCAAAGAAGCACAACTTAGAAAATAATTATGGTTTTCGGCCGAGACGGGCGGATCACGAGGTCAGGAGATCGAGACCATCCTGGCTAACATGGTGAAACCCTGTCTCTACTAAAAATACAAAAAACTAGCCG
>NW_012114733.1:3618470-3620093 GCF_000951035.1 Colobus angolensis palliatus | reverse complement strand
TTATTTTATTTCATTTTATTTATTTATTTTTGAGACAGAGCCTCACTCTATTGCCCAGGTT
The DNA here is from genome assembly GCF_000951035.1 of Colobus angolensis palliatus. Taxonomy (NCBI): domain Eukaryota; kingdom Metazoa; phylum Chordata; class Mammalia; order Primates; family Cercopithecidae; genus Colobus; species Colobus angolensis. Next base: position 3,620,032 of record NW_012114733.1, on the reverse strand, counting down.
GGAGTGCAGTGGCACAATCTCAGCTCACTGCAACCTCCGACTCCTGGGTTCAAGCTATTCTCCTGCCTCAGCCTCCCAAGTAGCTGGGAGTATAGGCACACGCCACCAGGCCTGGCTAAGTTTGTATTTTTAGTAGAGAGAAGGTTTCACCATGTTGGCCAGGCTGTTCTCGAACTCCTAACTTCAGGTGATTCACCTGCCTCAGTCTCCCAAAGTGCTGGGATTACAGGCGTGAGCTACTGTACCCGGCCAGCTATTTTATTTGAGATAGAATCTCACTTTGTCGCCCAGGTCTGATTTTGCAGTGGCACAGTCATGGCTCACCACGGCCTAGATCTCCTGGGCTCAAGCAGTCCTCTCACCTCAGCCTACCGAGTAGCTGAGACCATAGGCCTGCACCATTGTGGCCAGCTAACTTTTTAAATTTATTTTTATAGAGACAGGGTCTCACTATGCTGCCCAGGCTGGTCTCAAATTCCCTGGCTCAAAGGATCCTACTGCCTCAGCCACCCTAAAGTGCTGGGATTACAAGCATGTGCCACCTTGCCTGACTCCAATTGATTTTTCATTTTTATTTTTATTTTATTTTTTGGGAAGGTTCTTGCTTTGTTGCCCAGGGTGGAGTGCACTTGTGCAATCTCAGCTCCCCACAGCCTTGACCTCCTGGGCCTGGCCAATCCTCCCACCTCAGCCTCCCAAATAGCTGGGACTATAGGTACGTGCCACCATGCTGGCTAATTTTTAATTTTCTGTAAAAACAGGAGTCTCACAGCCCAGCATGGTGGCTCACACCTGTAATCCTAGCACTTTGGGAGGCTGGGGCAGGAGGACCACTTGAGACCAGTCTGGGCAAGAGAGTGGGAACCCTCTCTCTCTCTTTTTAAATTATTTTTTATCTTTTTTTTTTTTTAAACAGGCTCTTGTTCTGTCACCTAGGCTGGAGTGCAGTAGTGTGATCTCGGCTCACTGCAGCCTCGACTGCCAGGGCTCAAGTGATCCTCTCACCTCAGCCCCCCAGGTAGCTGGGACTACAGGCATGCACCACCACGGCCTGCTAATTTTTTTTTTTTATGATACGGAGTCTCACTCTGTCACCAGGATGGAGTGCAGTGGTACCATCTCGTCTCCCTGCAACCTCTGCCTCCCAGGTTCAAGCAGTTTTCCTGCCTCAGCCCCCTAAGTAGCTGGGATTACAGGTGCTCAGCAAATTTTTATATTTTTCGTAGAGATGGGTTTCAGCATGTTGGCCAGGATGGTCTCAATCTCTTGACCTTGTGATCCTCCCGCCTCAGCTTCCCAAAGTGCTGGGATTACAGGCATGAGCCACCGTTCCTGGCCTGGACTTTTTTTTTTTTTGAGACAGGGTCTCACTATGTTGCCCAGGCTGGAGTACAGTGGCGCAATCTCAGCTCACTGCAACCTCTGCCTCCCAAGTTCAAGCAATTCTCCTGCCTCAGCATCCTGAATGGCTGGGACTACAGGTGTCCGCCACCATGCCTAGTTAATTTTTGTATTTTTAGTAGAGACGGGGTTTCACCATGTTGGCCAGGCTGGTCTTGAAC
>NW_012114733.1:3608492-3610448 GCF_000951035.1 Colobus angolensis palliatus | reverse complement strand
AAAAAAAAAAAAAAAAAAGAAGAAGAAAAAAAGTTTATAGATGCTGAGCAGAAGGCAGCTTAAATCTGAAACTAAGTCCAAAACTGTGCTTACTGGTGTGGAACTGCTCCTGTCACACCCCCTGATCTCTTCCTCTCTCTTACCCTGACCTCTGTTCCGTTAAGGAAAGAAATGTCCACTCTGCTCCAGTCAACCCCACTGCTGGTGTCTTCTGCACTGCCTTGCGCTCCCTGAAGAGAGCCTGGGCAACACAGCAAGACTCCGTCTCAAAAAAAAAAAAAGAATGGGGATTAGGTGGATAGATTTACTACACTGAAGCCCTCCAGCAGTCTAAGAACTGACGCCTCTTACAAAGGAAAGGACTGCATGTTTCTGATGAAGCTACCATGACCTGCCAGATTTCCAACTCCTGCCAAAATTATTTTATTTTATTTTTATTTTTTTTTGAGGCAGAGTCTCGCTCCGTCGCCCAGGCTGGAGTGCAGTGGTGCAATCTCAGCTCACTGCAACCTCTGCCTCCTGGGTTCAAGCAATTCTCCTGCCTCAGCCTCCCGAGTAGCTAGGACTACAGGTGTGCGCCACTACGGCTGGCTAATTTTTGCATTTTCAGTAGTGACAGGGTTTCACCATGTTAGTCAGGCTGGTCTTGAACTCGTGACCTCATGATCCACTTGCCTCGGCCTCCCAAAGTGCTGGGATTACAAGTGTGAGTCATCGCGCCCGGTCTTTTTAAAATCTTATTACCATATTTCAGCTAGGACAAAATGCTGTTATTTCAGAGATACAGCCATTGCTCTTTCAGTTTGGTCTTGGCTGGCAAAAAAGGTGGCCTTGTTATGTAAATAAAGCCCCTTTAATAGTTAAAATTAAAAATCTTTTCTTTTCTCTTACTTTTTCCCATCTTGTTGACTGTTTTCCTCCCATTTCAGAGGCCTTGTTCCCAGTAATTTAGGGTTCCCCTTCTGATTTGACCAAGACAGAAACAAAACAACAAAAACAGTTAAGCACAACTAACAATGATGACACAAATTATACTATTTTTGAGTGCTCTAAGTGTAAGCAGAAGCTAACACCAGCTGGTTGTTCATGCTAATTTTAGTCATTTAAGAGAATTTGCAGGAAGACAGAATCCCAAACCAGTTTCTTACCTAGTGATGGGGCCCAAGCTCTCCACTGACGCAGAAGCAGATGAATTCGCCTTCCTTGGTGGAAGCGAGTGGAAAAACTCCCACAAAAAGGGAGGTCTTTTTTTTTTTTTTTTAACAGCAAATAAACCTCAGATCCGTACCTGAAAAATGCTGGAAGATCAGAGATTCCTGGAGGAAAGAGGTCCTGGACTTGGGCAAATTGTCTTGTCAGTTTGGGCTATAAGGTGCCCAAGCCAACACCAAGCACCAAGAGGCGAACTGATGCAGGCTGGGCCACTTTCATCTAGGATCCCTTCCTGATTACCAGATGTCAGTGGAGGAAAATGATGAGACAAGTCTCAATCATTTTAGGAGATTTATTTGCCAAAGTTAAGAAAGCGCCCAGGAGACTGGTCTGTGCTTTCTCCGAAGATGATTTTGAGGGTTCCAAATTTAAAGGGGAAAGGGCAGGATATTGAGAAGCACACAGTTTTTACATAAATAAAAGAGGCTGGGAAAAAATGTGGATTTTTTTTTTTTTACACAAGGCAATACGGACAAAATGGGGTATGGGAACAATCAGGTATACATTTGTGTCTGGTGGGCTGGGATGACCGCACCTGTAAAGATAAACTATCAATCTGCATTGTTGGCTGGGCACAGTGGTACACGCCTGTAATCCCAACACTTCGGGAGGCTGAGGCAGGTGGATCACCTGGCCAAGGTGGTGAAACCCGGTCTCTACTAAAAATACCAAAAAAAAAAGGCCGGGCGCGGTGGCTCAAGCCTGTAATCCCAGCACTTTGGGAGGCCGAGACGGGCGGATCAC
>NW_012114733.1:3606341-3608442 GCF_000951035.1 Colobus angolensis palliatus | reverse complement strand
TGGTCTCGATCTGACCTCGTGATCCGCCCGTCTCGGCCTCCCAAAGTGCTGGGATTACAGGCTTGAGCCACCGTGCCCAGCACAAGCATCATTTTTTAATGGAAATGGTATATCCAAGAAAGAAGTAAACTGGATGTATTACTTTTTTTTTTTGAGATGGAATCTTGCTCTGTCACCCAGGCTGCAGTGCAATGGTGTGATCTTGGCTCACTGCAATCTCCACCTCCCAGGTTCAAGTGATTCTCTTGCCTCAGTCTCCTGAGCAGCTGGGACTACAGGCATGCACCACCACTCCCAGTTAATTTTTGTATTCTTAGTAGAGATGGGGTTTCACCATGTTGAATAGGATGGTCTCGATCTCTTGACCTCGTGATCCGCCCACCTTGGCCTCCCAAAGTGCTGGGATTATAGGCATGAGCCACAGTGTCCGGCCACCGGGTGTATTACTTTCTTATTGCCACTGTTACAAATTTAGTGACTTTTGGATTCGACTCCAAAAGAGGAAATAGCAGATGTGAGGATGAAAGCAAAAGATTGCAACAATGTGAGGAAGGTGTCATGACCCAAGAAATGAGGAGAGCCTCCAGAAACTGGAAAAGGCAAGGAAATTGAGTTCGAGACCAGTATGGCTAACATTGTGAAACCCTGTCTCTACTAAAAATACAAAAATTAGCTGGACGTGGTGGCACACGCCTGTAGTCCCAGCTACTGGGGAGGCTGAGGCCAGAGAATAGATTGAAACTGGGAGGTGGAGTTCGCAGTAAGCTGAGATCCCACCATTGCACTCCAGCCTGGGTGACAGAGTAAGACTCGTCTCCGAAAAAAAAAAAGAAGAAGAAGAAAGTACCACCACGTGGTTACAAGGTCACACTCCCCAAGGACATAAAAGAAGATACGAGACCTCATCCAGTTTTGTTTTATTTTCAGAGAAAGTTTGTAACTGACCAGTTTTCTGGACTGGCTTGCCTGTTAGCTAGCTAAGACAAACCAAATTTGACAAAGTTGCTCTGCTTAAAAAACAAAACTCAGGCTCTGGGACAGTTGCAGATTTAAGACTCGAAAGACAAAGTTGGGGAAACATCACGGATGCTGGCCAGACCAGCTGGGTCACAATTGCCTACAGAAAAGGGCTTATTTCTGATGGGACCATCTGAAATTGATCTGCTCATTGGCTCTTTGTTTCTGTTACAGAGACTGTTTGCATTTCTAAGTAATGATTCCTGCTAAAGCTGCACACTGTGGGAGGGCACATCTCGGCAAGTGTGACCCTTCCACCCAGTACTGAGAGATCAGACTCTGGACCCTGTCTCAGAGCCATCTTACTGCTGCTGGCTTCTTGCATTTGGCTTTTGGTATTAGATGCAGTTTGCAACAGTGAACTGATACCTTGTCTCTACTTCTGTTCTCCTGGTATACATGTTACAGGAAAGGGGGTCCCCATCCAGACCCCAAGAGAGGGTTGTTGGATCTGCAAGAAAGAATTGAGGGCGAGTCCATAAAGTGAAAGCAAATTTATTAAGAAAGTAAAGGAATAAAAGAATGGCTACTCCATAAACAGCCCCAAGGGCTGCTGGTTGCCCATTTTTATGGTTGTTTCTTCATGATATGCTAAACAAGGAGTGGATTATGCTTCCCCTTTTTAGACCATATAGGGTAACTTCCTGATGTTGCCATGGCATTTGTAAACTGTCATGGCACTGGTGAGAGTGTAGCAGTGAGGACGATCAGAGGTCACGTTCATTGCCATCTTGGTTTTGGTGGGTTTTAGCCGGCATCTTTACTGCAGCCTGTTTTACCAGCAAGGTCTTTATGACCTATATCTTGTGCTGACCTCCTATGTTATCCTGTGACTTAGAATGCGTTAACTGTCTGAGAATGCAGCCCGGTAGGTCTCAGCCTTGTTTTACCAGCCCCTATTCAAGATGGAGTTGGTCTGGTTCAAATGCCTCTGACACACACGACTTAGTAAGGCACCTTAATTTAGTGATTAAATGCAGCTGTCCCCAGAAAGAGATTGATCTTTTCAAGACTGCTACCTGGATAAGTGATCAGGATGAAAAAGGAGTGGAAAGTTATGTAAACCCATTTTTTTTTTTTTTTT
>NW_012114733.1:3601240-3606114 GCF_000951035.1 Colobus angolensis palliatus | reverse complement strand
GTGATCCACCCACCTCAGCCTCCCCAAGTGCTGGGATTACAGGCATGAGCCACTGAGCCCGGCCCCTATTTTTAAAATGTTTAAAAATTTAAGATTTTTTTTCCTGAATAATTCTGAACATGATGTGTCTTTCTGGTTAAACTGCATTAAAATGTTTTTCTGTGAAAATGCTTTTGTGGCTGTTGCATACAACCCTTTCAGATGAAAAGTCTGGATAAGAGTAGATGATTTTAATGACCGGGCGCAGTGGTTTATGCCTGTAATCCCAGCACTTTAGGAGGCCGAGGTGGACAGATCACCTTGTGGCTTATGCCTATAATCCCAGCACTTTGGGAGACCGAGGTGGGCGGATCACCTGAGGTCAGGAGTTTGAGACCAGCATGACCAACACAGAGAAACCCCATTTCTACTAAAAATACAGAATTAGCTGGGTGTGGTGGTGGATGGCTGTAATTCCAGCTACTCTGGAAGGCTGAGGCAGGAGAATCACTTGAACCTAGGAGGCGGAGGTTGCGGTGGGCCGAGATGGTGCCACTGCACTGCAGCCTGGACAAGAGCAAAACTCTGTCATAAAAAAAAAAAAAAAAAAAAAGAGTAGGAGATGATTTTTTAAATGTCTTGATTGTTGAATGGGATGCAACTGATTTTGTAACAATGAGGGGAAAAAACAAAATATGGGCACCTGGGGAGATGGGAAGGGGAAGGGTGTTAATGGTCTTTGTTTTTCAGAACAAAGCCTTCCCCCTTCCTGAAAGAAAACTCCATTGTGCTGCCTTTTCAAGCTGCTGTGAATGCTTGGAATTCAAACTAACTATTGAGCCTATGCTCAACCTGACCACACTGCCTAGGAGGGGGTGAGTAACCTGCCACCTGCACTTTCCTGCAGAATGCCTACAGATGCTGTCCATACTCATGAAGCTGATGTCATAGGTAAATAAAACTGTTTGGGACTGACTGTCCCAGGTAGTGCCTCTGAAACCAAGGACTGAACTGCCTTATTTGGACTAGACTGAGAACCTAGAGTGAGAGGGCCCACAGTAAAAGGCCGCAAATTGTTGATGGCAGACTTAAGCTTGTCCTATGTGACTCCACTGGAGAAGACTCTTGCAATCTTGCAGACATTATTCCCCATACTTTGCCCATATGCCTTTTCCCTTTGCAGACTGTGTTTTGTATCGTTTCATTGTAATAAATCTTAGTTGTGAGTATGCCTGTATGCCGAGTATTGTCAGTCCTTTCAGTGGATAATCAAACCTGGGAGCGGTCTTGGGGTCCTAAATACAGAGGTGCACTTGGCTACTACAGCTGTGCAGCTTCAAAGAAAACTGCTTAAAACTATACACAGAAAAAGGAACTCTTGCTCACTGGGCAGATTGTGAGTTATGGTGCTTGCTCTAAAAGTGGCTTCCAAAATGTACCTTGTTTTATTTTCACTGACTGATGACATTAACCAATGAGTGGACATTATAGTCTGGTGGCTGGTTGCGGAAAAACTGGATGATCAAGTCTCAAGCTTTGTGGGGACAAACATTATGGCAACAAATTACACACGACCCGTGTCTTCCATTCATGACCCATGTGATGCCTGTGGAAAAAATTCCTTTGAGAATAAACATCAATGGAATCAATGAGCTGATTTGACCTGACCTTCCTAGGTAAGGATCATAGCCACCTGGATACACCATTGCACAGGGCATGGCAATCCATCTACAAGTCAAGACTGGGCCCACAAATTAGCTCTAGCAGTTCTAGGACATGAGGCCAAGGGAACCTACCACATGTGCCTGAACTGCTAACTACATAGTTGAGTAACAAAGGGAATGCAGGGACTCAAAGTTAGGCCACCGGACCTGGCCAGTCTTGGCAAATCAGCTATGTAATTAAACCTCCTCAATCCTCTGCTCTTCCAGCTCTCCCGTGGGAAACTGGGCCACTGGAATTTGTGAGCAGCAAAGAAGAGCCAGGGAATGGGAGACTCTAACATAGAGTTTATTTTGCTGTCCAGCTAAGTTTTCTGGATTTGGGCAGTTATAGATAACGATGATAAGGATCATTAATATGAGATGACAACTCTAAAGTGTTCCTAGTGTGGCCCACATGTCAGGCAGTGGGAGATGTTTTAGGGTGGCTCCAGTTATGTTAGGAAGAAACTGCTGAGCCACCTGGGAACAAATTTGGGCATATGGTGTGAGCGAGACATGGGGAGGACTGGTAAAGGATGACATAATTGTCAGGGGTGCTGCTCATGCCAAGCATGGCTGTAGCAGGACAGCAGCAACCTTGGCCGCTGGGGAAGACAAAAGCCAGGGAGGGACCATTGATCTCTCTCAGCTCTTGTCTGCAGACTGCTATAGCCACCTTCAGCTTGACCAGCAGGGAATCTTCATCTGAGAATTCTCAATTAGCGATTGCTCCAAATTTAACTGTTGGATCTATGTTGCCTAGAACAAATTTAAGAAAATTGTATAAGGCTGGGCGGGGTGGCTCATGCCTATAATCCCAGCACTTTGGGAGGCTGGGGCAGGTGGATCATTTGAGGGCAGGAGTTTAAGACTAGCCTGGCTAACACGGTGAAAACCCGTCTCTACTAAAAATACAAAAAGTAGCCAGGAGTGGTGGCGTGTGCCTGTAATCCCAGATACTTGGGAGGCTGAGGCACAAGAATCTTGGCCCTTGAACTTGGGAGGCAGAGGTTGCGGGGGGCCCAGATTGCACCACTGCACTCCAGCCTAGGCAATAGAGCAAGACCCTGTCTCCAAAAAAAAAAATTGTTTAATTAAAGCATCTGATGGGGTGGACTGTATTTTGAAAAGAGTTCTTAACTGGCTGTAAAAAAAAGGTCACTGCCGGGCACGGAGGCTCATGCCTGTAATCCCAGCACTTTGGCAGGCTGAGGCGGGCAGATCATGAGGTCAGGAGATCGAGACCATACTGGCTAACATGGTGAAACCCCATCTCTACTAAAAATACAAAAAAAATTAGCTGGGCGTGGTGGCGGGCGCCTGTAGTCCCAGCTACTTGGGAGGTTGAGGAAGAAGAATGGCGTGAACCTAGGAGGCAGAGCTTGCAGTGACCCGAGATCATGCCACTGCACTCCAGCCTGGGCAACAGACTGACACTCCATCTCAAAAAAAAAAAGATCACGCTGGGCACAGTGGCTCATATCTGTAATCCCAGCACTTAGGGAGGCTGAGGTTGGCCTGAGGTCAGGAGTTCAAAACCAGCCTGGCCGACATGGTGAAACCCCACCTCCACTAAAAATACAAAAATTAGCAAGGTGTGGTGGCGCATGCCTATAATCTCAGCTACTCCAGAGGCTAAGGCAGGAGAATCACTTGCACCCGGGAGGTGGAGGTTGCAGTGAGCCGAGATCATGTCACTACGTTCCAGCCTGGGTGATACAGCAAGACTCCATCTCAAAGAAAAAAATAAATTAATTTTTTTAAAAAAAGGTTAGGAAGTGCAGTAGTAGGGAAACTGCTCTGTGAGGTGTCCTAATGACCTTGCATGTATCCATATAGACCACATAGAAAGGACTTAACCTCAGTTGAGCTAAGTGTTGGTAAACTGCCTCATGATGCTCCCAGAACATGAGACAGTGAGAGGCTTGTGAGGAGCTACTGCGAGGCCATTTCTCCCATCTCCCTGTCTTCCTCAGAGGCTATGGTGAGATGGAAGAGCTTCTACCCTGAAATGCCCCTCTTTCCTATACTTGAAGGTATAAAACTACTATAAAACCGTTTAGCATGAAATCCTCAAACTGCTGAGCAACTTTCGTTATTTCTCCACATATGCTGCTGCTGCCATCAGAGTCCTTATGCTTCCTCTTGCTAAGGCCATCAATTCTTCAGTCTCAGAATTTTTTTTTTTTTTGAGATGGAGTTTTGCTCTTGTCGCCCAGGCTGGAGTGCAATGCACAATCTAGGCTCACTACAACCTCCGCCTCCCAGGTTCAAGCGATTCTCCTGCCTCAGCCTACCAAATAGTTGAGATTACAGGCATGTGCCACCATGCCCAGTTGATTTTATATTGTTAGTAGAGATGGGGTTACTCCATGTTAGACAGGCTGGTCTCGATCTCCTGACCTCGTGATCCGCCCGTCTCGGCCTCCCAAAGTGCTGGGATTACAGGCTTGAGCCACCGCGCCCGGCCCAAAATTAATATTTTTGTCTGTGGTAGAAGAGGCCATACCACTGTGGCCCTTGAAACTTACTGTATTATGTTTTATTTGGTGAACAGTTCACATACCCAAATGGTTGTAACTGATACTGCTGAATATATTGTAAGAACAGAAGTGTTAAGTATGTATAACACTTCTTTTGATTGTAAGGAATGTTCCCAGTGGGGAAATGCCATAATTAAAACAGTGATTGTGGGATGAATATTAGTATGAAGAACTTACCTTCATACTAGTAAGACAGTACAGGATGCCAGAAGGAAGGGAGGAGAGGGGATAATATCACTATACTGATGAAGGAGCTAGAAGAAAGAGGAGTGCTTAAGGAAACTATCCAGCAGGCTGTTGAGACTGACCTCTCATTTGGAACAGTTCTAATGAGCCTTTTCATCTGCAAGTGATGGTGACTGACAGTTATGCTGACTGGAGCCTGTGGCAATAAGCAGTAAGTGCCATATGGGGTTTTGGGCACAGCATTTGCCTGACGCTGCTGCCTGGTATACTCCATTTAAGCAGCAATTGTTGGCTTGCTAGTGAGTGCTTTTGGACACTTAGAAGCTAACAAAGCATCAGCAGGTATTGTTATATTCTGACATGTCCATTCTTGGATGGATCAAAAATGAAAACATCAACAAAGGAGGTAATGTTCAGCAAGCATCATTTTTTTTTTTTTTTTTTTGAGACGGAGTCTTGCTCT
>NW_012114733.1:3598473-3601190 GCF_000951035.1 Colobus angolensis palliatus | reverse complement strand
TTGCCCAGGCTGGAGTGCAATGGCATGATCTTGGCTCACTGCAACCTCCGCCTCCTGGGTTCAAGTGATTCTCCTGCCTCAGCTTCCTGAGTAGCTGGGATTACAGGCATGTTCCGCCACGCCTGGCAGATTTTTGTCTTTTTAGCAGAGACGAGGTTTCACCATGTTGGTCAAGCTGGTCTTGAACTCCTGATTTCAGGTGATCCACCTGCCTCAGTCTCCCAAGATGTTGGGATTACAGGCGTGAGCCACCACGCCTGGCCTACATTCCTCTGTTTCTTGCCCTTTATTAGCATTTGGAGATAACATACTTGCCATCAGTCCTGCAAAGTAATTGCTGAGACTGACTCCTTTCACAGTGATTATGGCTTCCTGAGTCAAAATAGGATTTTTTCTGGGTCCTGTGGATGTGACTTGTATATAAACCTCTCACCTACTTAAAATATGTTTGTAAATGAAATATTGGTAGATTCCTGTTCCATTGTTTTCTCTACAGGATCAACTACTGAATGTTCGTACACAAATGTGTTGTTTCTTGCACGAATAAGAGACTTCACAATGGAAGGTAGTTCCCAATTTGTGCTAAGTCTGTGGCTGCGCAACTTTTCAGAGGGATCTGTAAGTCTGTCTAACACATCAACTCCAACCACACTCAAGTTCATAGGGTTTGGGTATTTCTGCATTGCAGCTATTGTAACAGTTTCTCATGGGTGGTCAAAGAGATGCTCCAAAGTTCAAATCTTCATGGCTCCAGCAGCCTATGCAATGACTGGGCAATGCTAGGGCACAATTAGGCAAAGAGGCTATACCTGTCCCTACCCCACCCCCAGCAACCCATCAAACTGCTTAGTGTGAAACTGGCTCTGCAGAAACAGAGCTCCCATCACCCATGTTGCATTATCACCTGGTCTCTTTCGTTTTGGTGTTGTCTGGTGGGAAAATGGTCACAGGGTGCTGGCACCTTTGCCAATCTTGCTATTTCTGTCAGTAACAAACTGCCTGAATCTAAAAAGGGCTTGTTGTTTCTTTACCAATTAAATCTCTCAGCTTTGTTTGACAGCAGTGACATGCTTTGGCTGTGTCCCCACCCAAATCTCATCTTGAATTGTAACTCCCATAATTCCCACATGTCATGGGAGGAACCCGTTGGGAGGTGATTGAATTATGGATCAGGGCTATCCTGCACTGTTCTCCTGATAGTGAATGAGTCTCATGTGATCTGATGGTTTTAAAAACCAGAGTTTCCCTGCACAAGCTCTCTCTTTTTTGCATGCCGCCATCCATGTGAGACGTGACTTGCTCCTCCTTGCCTTCTGCCAAGACTGCGAGGCCTCCTTAGCCGTGTGGAACTGTAAGTTCATTAAACCTCTTTTTCTTCCCAGTCTCAGGTATGTCTTTATCAGCAGCGTGAAAATGGACTCATACATTAAACTGGTACTGGTAGAGTGGGGCACTGCTGTAGATACCCAAAAATGTGGAAGCAACTTTGGAACTGGGTAACAGACAGACATTGGAACAGTTTGAAGGGCTCAGAAGAAAACAGGAAAATGTGGGAAAGTTTGGCACTCCCTAGAGACTTGTTGAATGGCTTTGGCCAAAATGGTGATAGTATTATGGACAATAAAGTCCAGGCTAAGGTGGTCTCAGATGGAAACGAGGAATTTGCTGGGAATTGGAGCAAGGTGACTCTTGTTATGTTTTAGCAAAGAGACTGGCAGCATTTTACCCCTGCCCTAGAGATTTGTGGAACTTTGAATTTGACAGAGATGACTTAGGGTATCTGGTGAAAGAAATTTCTAAGCATCAAAGCATTCAAGTGGTGACTTGGGTGCTGTTAAAGGCATTCTGGTTTATAAAGGAAGCAGAGCATGAAAGATTGGAAAATTGCAACCTGACAATGCAATAGAAAAGAAAATCCCATTTTCTGAGGAGAAACTCTACCTGGATGCAGAAATTTGCGTAACTAATGAGGAGCTGAATGTTAATCCCCAAGATGATGGGGAAAATGTCTTCAGGGAATGTGAGAGGTCTTCATGGCAGCCCCTCCCATCACAGGTCCAGAGGCCTAAGAGGAAAAAGTGTTTCTGTGCTGGGCCCAGGGTTCCTGTGCTGTGTGTAGCTTAGGGACTTGTTGCCCTGCATCCCGGACACTTCAGCCATGACTAAAGGGGGCCAAGGTACAGCTCAGGCTGTTCCTTCAGAGGGTGGAAGCTCTAAGACTTGGCAGCTTCCACGTGGTGTTAAGCCTGTGGGTGCACAGAAGTCAAGAATTGAGGTTTGGGAACCTCAATTAGGAAGTCAGACTATCTCTGTTGTAGACAATATGATTCTATAACTAAAAAACCCTGAAGGCTCTGTCCCAAAGCTCCTAGATCTGATAAAGAACTTCAGCAAAGTTTCAGGATACAAAATCAGTATACAAAATCAGTATGCACCAGGAGCAGTGGCTCATGCCTGTAATCCCAGAGCTTTCAGAGGCCTAGGCTGGGGGATCACTTGAGACCAGGAGTTCGAGACCCACCAGACCACCATGGCCAAACCCCATGTCTATAAAAAATACAAAATTAGCCGCGCATGGGGGCACACACCTGTAGTCCTAGCTACTTGGGAGGCTGAGGCACAAGTATTGCTTGAACCTGGGAGGCAGAGGTTGCAGTGAGCCAACATTACACCACTACACTCCAGCCTGGGCAACAGAGTGGGATTCTGTCTCAAAA
>NW_012114733.1:3588055-3592338 GCF_000951035.1 Colobus angolensis palliatus | reverse complement strand
CTCCCGAGTAGCTGGGACTACAGGTATGTGCCACCATGCCTAGCTAATTTTTGTATTTTTGGTAGAGATGGGGCTTCACCATGTTAGTCAGGTTGGTCTTGAGCTCCTGACCTCATCATCCGCCTGCCTCGGCCCCCAGAATGCTGGAATGCAGTGGGCAATACACTGTCTTTCCCTGGCTATTTTCAAGGTTTTCTTTGTCTATATTTTCAAAGTTTGATTGCAATCTATCTCAATTTGGATTCATTTGGGTCTTTCTTTTTTATTCATTTATTTATTTTATTATCAAACGGAGTCAGTTCAGAGAGACTTTCTGGGTTTTTCCTCTTTAGGTTCTGCTGGCCCTTGTGAATGTCAGTTATTGTCTTTTGCCAACATTTAGAAAAATTTTAGCCATTGTTTCTTCAAATTTTTTTTTGTACTGCACTTTTTCTCCTTTCCTTCTGGAACTCTGATGTCGTGAATATCAGCCCTTTGGTATTGTTCACTGATTCCTGAGACTCTTTTTAGTTTGGTGGGGTGGGGAATTTTTTTTTTTTTTGAGACGGAGTCTCGCTCAATTGCACAGGTTGGAGGGCAGTGGGGTGATCTAAGAATCGCTTGAACCCAGGGGCCTTTGACTCTAAGGCCCTCCTTGAGGCTCCCTCTCCTTCCTTGGGGCATTTGACCCAGAAAATGAGGTCAAAAACTGCTGCTGCAAACATCTTCAGTGCCAGTAGCCAAGGTCTGGGGAGACCCATGGGGTCTTACCAGGAGGCTGAGGCAGGAGAATCACTTGAACCCCGGAGGTGGAGGTTGCAGTGAGCTGAGATCATGCCATTGCACTCCAGCCTGGGTGACAGGGCGAGACTCTGTTTTAAAACAAAACAAAACAAAACAAAACAGAAAACCTAGGTCTAGGTCTACAAAGGAAAAAATCAATCAGCAAACATAAATGTGACTTTTAAGAGATATCCTTGTAGAAAAAAATGCTGCTGACAAAGGATTACTAATATGAAAATAATAAGGGATGAAATAGACTAAACAATACAGCTGCTAGGTAATCAATTAATCCTCTTGTCTTAAGTAGAGCTAATGAAATTAGGTCGACTGAAATGGTTTTGTCAGTAGTGGGGGCTTTACCCCTTCAATGGCATCACTGAGACACTTCGCTCAAGCAAAATCACATCTACCTTGTACACAACTATAACCAGCACCCCGCACAATTCAGGGCACATGGGAGGTATGAGGCACATTTTCATTTACCGAGTTAACGAGAAACAAGGATTATCAAGACTGTGCATCTTTAGTCTCACAGTTATCTTATGTTGCTGTTAACTGTTATTAAATAAGGAGAAGCTAGAACAAAGAATAACAATATTTTCTGCTTCCTTTTTTATTTTTTTGAGAGGGAGTCTCACTCTGTCGCCCAGGTTGGAGTGCAGTGGTGTGATCTTGGCTCATTGCAACCTCCGCCTCCTGGATTCAAGCGATTCTCCTGCCTCAGCCTCCCTAGTAGCTGGGATTATAGGTGTGTACAACCAAGCCTGGCTATTTTTCTGTATTTTAGTAGACACAGGGTTTCGTCATGTTGGCTAGGCTGGTCTGGAACTTCTGGCCTCAAGCGATCCACCTGCCTTGGCCTCCCAAAGTGCTGGGATAACAGACGTGAGTCACCATGACTGTCCCAGATTTTCTGCTTTTCTATATGGAATCCACAGCTAGTCAAATTCACTCGACTTGTTGGGGTGGGGGACACCTAAGTGACTAACTAATGTGAAATCCTCTCTAATTTTTCTTTTTGAAATAAGGTCTTGCTATGCTACCCAGGCTGGTCTCAAACTCCTGGGCTCAAGCAATCCTCCCATCTTGGCCTCCCAAATTATTGGGATTACAGGTGTGCGACATCACATCTGGCCCCTCTCCAGTTCTACGTAAAAAATCAGCTTCATCCAGATAACAACACTGTGTTACCTCTAAGGGGTGGGGTGGGTGGGGAGGCAGACTGACCTCTGGAGCCTCAATAGCAACAGCATTTGGGAAAAAAATATTTCCAAACATAGGATAATTCAGGATCTAATTCACATGTGATCTCCTTGAAAAACTAGTAACAGCTGCCGGGCATGGTGGCCCGGCCTGTAATCCCAGCACTTTAGGAGGCTGAGGCGGGCAGATCACGAGGTCAAAAGATTGAGAACGTCCTGGCCAACATGGTGAAACCTCGTCTCTACTAAAAACTACAAAAATTAGCTGGACGTGGTGGCATGTGCCTGTAATCCCAGCACTTTGGGAGGCCAAGGCAGGCGGATCACCTGAGTTCAGGAGTTCGGAGCCTGGCCAACATGGCAAAACCCTATCTCTACTAAAAATACCAACAATTCGCCAGGTATGGTGGCAGGCACCTGTAATTCCAGCTACTAGGGAGGCTGAGGCATGGGAATCGCTTGAACCGGGGAGGCAGAGGCTGCAGTGAGGGAGATCGTGCCATTGCACTCCAGCCTGGGCAACAAGACCAAAACTCTATCTCAAAAACTAAACTAAAGTGAAAAACAGATGCTGGCCGGGCCCGGTGGCTCATGCCTGTAATCCCAGCTCTTTGGGACGCCAAGGCGGATGGATCACCTGAGGTCAGAAGTTCGAGACTGGCCTGACCAACATGGAGAAACCCCATCTCTACTAAAAATACAAAATTAGCCGGGCGTGGTGGCACATGCTTGTAATCCCAGCTACTTGGGAGGCTGAGGCAGGAGAATCGCTTGAACCTGGGAGGCGAAGGTTGCAGTTAGCAGAAACTGTGCCACTGCACTCCAGCCTGGGTGACAGGTCTTCACTCTGTCCCCCAAGCTGGAGGGCAAAGGTGAGATCACAGTTCGCTGGAGCTCGACCCCCCAAGGCTCAGGTGATCCTCCTGCCTCAGCACCCTGGAGTAGCTGGGACCACAGGTGGGCACCACCACGCCCAGCTAATTTATTTATTTACTTATTTTGAGATGGAGTCTTGCTCTGTCGCCCAGGCTGAAGTGCAGTGGCACGATCTTGGTTCAAGCAATTCTCCTGCCTCAGCCTCCTGGGTAGCTGGGACTACAGTCACACGCCACCAAGCCCGACTAATTTTTTTTTTTTTTTGAGAGATGGGGTTTCACCATGATGGCCAGGTTGGTCTTGAATCCCTGACCTCAGGTGATCCACCAAAGTGCTGGGATTACAGGCACGAGCTACCACACCCAGCCATCCAGCTATTTTTTATATTTTTTGTAGAAATGGGGTTTCCCCATGTTGCCCTGGCTGGTCTCGAAACCCTGGGCTCAATTTGTTCTCCCACCTCAGCCTCCCAAAGTGCTGGGATTACAGCCATGAGCCTCCACACCTGGATTTTTTCCTTTGCATATATACACACACACACACACACACATATATATATATATATTTTTTTCCTAGTTATTACTATGTTGAGACAGAATCTCACTCCGTCCCATAAACTGGAGTGCAGTGGTTCAATCTATGCTCCCTGAAACCTCTGCCTCCTGGGTTCAAGCAATTCTTGTGCCTCAGCCTCCTGAGTAGCTGGGATTTTTTTTTTGTATTTGCCCAGCTAATTTTTGTATTTTTAGTAGAGACGGGGTTTCACCATGTTGGCCAAGCTGGTCTTGAACTCCTATCTTCAGGTGATCTGCCCCCCTGCACCTCCCAAAGTGCTGGGATCACAGGTGTGAGCCACAGTGCCTAGCCATTTTTTCCTAATTTGTGACCCAGAAAATCCTGTTTAAAATCTGCCATCTAGTGTGGGATTTATAAAATGACAAATCACCGGACACAATCGTGTGTTTATACTAAGGCTTCTCTCCTGAACACCAGGTTTAAAACTTTTCAGCATCAAATGACATTATCCAGTAAAGTAGCATTAAACGTGGTTACCCACTTGGTTTTACTCATAGTTTTAGATAGATAGATAGATAGATAGATAGATAGATAGATAGATAGATAGATAGATAGATGTAAGTATACTGATATGCAAGGTAGATTTTTTTTTTTAAGTTAGAGCTTTTGATCAGCAGGATATGGTAGCATTGGAAACCTTTAAATAGCACAGTAAGCTGGAAGGAATGTGGCTCAAAACTGTAATCCCAGCGCTCTGGGAGACCAAGGAGGAAGGACTGATAGGAGTTCGAGACTGCCCTGGGCAACATAGCAAGACCTCCATCTCTAAAATAAATAAAAAGGAATAAATAGCAGAGTAGGCCGGGCGCGGTGGCTCAAGCCTGTAATCCCAGCACTTTGGGAGGCCGAGACGGGTGGATCACGAGG
>NW_012114733.1:3580971-3582310 GCF_000951035.1 Colobus angolensis palliatus | reverse complement strand
AGAGACAGGGTCTACTATGTTGACCAGATTAGTCTTGAATTCCTGGCCTCAAGTAATCCTCCTGCCTTGGCCTCCCAATGTACTAGGATTACAAGCATGAGCCACCACCACCAACCAACAGCTTAATTTTTGCCAGGTAAGGCTGTCTTTATTGTCCTTGATGGAGGTTTGGGCACACAGACTCCAGGAGTGGTGTGCTCCAGGGTTGTGGGGAAGCAGAAGAGTCCTTAGGATGCTGAGAGGGGAGAAGGACTGCAGAAGGAACCAGGGCAAGGTGGGGGGTGGGGAGGGCAGGGGACGCCTGGGGCACTGAGAGAGCTAGGCAGGGCTAATACCCTGCAGAAACATGCCTTCAGCAGATATACGGGATGGAGGTGCACAGCCAGCCCTCTTCCTCTTCCTATTCCTCCTGGTCTACCTCCTGGTCCCTCTCCTCCCCTGCCCTTTCACCTTTGACCCCATGGGTCTCCCCAGACCTTGGCTACTGGCACTGAAGATGTTTGCAGTGGCAGTTTTTGACCCCATTTTCTGGGTCAAATGCCCCAAGGAAGGAGAGGGAGCCTCAAGGAGGGCCTTAGAGTCAAAGGAGCATCTCAGGATTGAGAGTCAGGAAAAATTTAATCTTTATGATGATAATGTTCCCTCCAACTTACAGTTCTCAAACATTCTGGTCTCAAACCTTCTTAATGTTGAAAATTGTCTTCATGGGTATATCCATCAATATTTGTTATATTTTAAAACAGAAAAATTTAGGCCAGCGATGGTGGCTTGCACCTATAATTCCAGCACTTTGGGAGGCCAAGGCAGGAAGATCACTTGAGCACAGTGGTTTATGACCAGCCTGGGCAACATAGTGAGACTCTGTTTCTACAAAAAATAAAAAATTAGCCGTGTGCTGTTGTGTGCCTGTAGTCCCAGCTACTTGGGAAGCTGAGGCTGGAGGATCGCTGTAGCTCAGGATCACAGAGGAGCTGTGATGGCACCTCTGCACCCCGGCCTGGGGAAGAGAATGAGGCCCTATGTCCAAAACAAAAAACAAAAAACAAAAAATTGCCATCTATATTTATTGTATTATATTACATTATATTATATTTTATTTTTTTGAGATGGAGTCTCACTCTGTTGTCCAGGCTGGAGTGCAGTGGCATGATCTTGGCTCACTGCAACCTTCGCCTCACGGGTTCAAGAGATTCTCCTGCCTCAGCCTCCCCAGTAGCTGGGACTAGAGGCGCATGCCAACATGTCTGCCTACTTTTTGTATTTTATTTTATTTTATTTTTTGAGATGGAGTTTCGCTCTTGTTGTCCATGCTGGAGTGCAATGGTGTGATCTCAGCTCA
>NW_012114733.1:3577969-3579961 GCF_000951035.1 Colobus angolensis palliatus | reverse complement strand
AAAAAAAAAAAAAAAAAACCAAACCAACCAAACAAACAAACAAAAAACCTGAGCCCAGGGGTTCAAGACAATTTAAGACACAAGAACATAGAAATATACATTCTCTCAGCCTTCAGGGCAATGGAGTTTTCTGGAAACACTCCACTGTATGATCCTGAGTGAATGGTAACGGAAAAGTCAGATAATGTCATAGTATTATTATAAAAATAGTTTTAACCTTGCCAGTTTCTGGAACAAATTTTGAGAACCACTGCTCTGGAAAATCTATGCCTGCACAACTTAGAGCAGGGCCTTTGCTGCTTGAGCAGCCCGCTTTGATCCAGAATTTAGAGGGAGTGTCCTGGGATGCCATCCCTATCACTGCCTTACTGGCATTTGCCCTTTAGTCCACGGAGGATTTCTTTCTAAGAAAGAACAGAGGCTGGGCGTGGTGGCTCACACCTGTAATCCCAGCACTTTGGGAGGCTGAGGCAGGCAGATCATGAGGTCAAGAGATCGAGACCATCTTGGCCAACATGGTGAAACCCCCATCTTTACTAAAAATACAAAAATTAGCTGGGCGTAGTGATATGCGCCTGTAGTCCTAGCTACTTGGGAGGCTGAGGCAGGAGAATCGCTTGAACCCAGGAGGTGGAGGCTGCACTGAGCCAAGATTGCGACACTGCGTTCCAGGCTGGCGACAGAGTGAGACTCTGTCTCAAACAAAACAAAACAAAACAAAACACACCAAGTCAGTTGCTGAGGATAACCTTCACTTGAAAGGAAAATAACAGGCCAGGTGTTGACCAGGTGCAGTGGCTCATGCTTGTAATCCCAGCACTTCGGGAGGCCGAGGTGGGCGGATCATGAGGTCAGGAGTTTGAGACCATCCTGGCCAACAGAGTGAACCCTATCTCTACTAAAAACACAAAAATTAGCTGGGCATGGTGGTGGGTGCCTGTAATCTCAGCTACTTGGGAGGCTGAGGCAGGAGAATCATTTGAACCTGGGTGGTGGAGGTTGCAGTGTCCTACTGCACTCCAGCCTGGGTGACAGAGCTAGACACCCTCCCAGAAAACAAAACCAAAAACAGGCCAGGCGCAGTGGTTTACACCTGTAATCCCAGCACTTTGGGAGGCCGAGGCCGGTGGCTCACTTGAGCCCAGGAATTCGAGACCAATCTGGGCTATGTCGTGAAACCCTGCCTCTACTAAAAACACAAAAATTAGCTGGGTGTGGTGGCACATGCCTATGAGGGAGGCGGAGGCAGGAGAATCACTTTAATCCGGAAGGCAGAGGTTGCAGTGAGCAGAGATCGCATCACTGCACTTCAGCCTGAGTAACACAGCAAGATTTGGTCTCAAAAAAAACCAACAACAACAATTAACAAATAAACAGGAATTGGCAGGGCATGGTGGCTGATGCCTGTAATCCCAGTACTTTGGGAGTCCAAGGCAGGTGGATTACCTGAAGTCGGGAGTTCGAGATGAGCCTGACCAGCATGGAGAAACCCTGTCTCTACTAAAAGTATAAAATTAGCCAGGTGTGGTGGCACATGCCTGTAATCTCAGCTACTAGGGAGGCTGAGGCAGGAGAATCGCTTGAACCTGGGAGGTGGAGGTTGCAGTGAGCTGAGATTGCGCCATTGCACTCCAGCCTGGGCACTCCAGCCAGAGGAAAATGTACTTGCTGTGGTGTAGGTCAAGAAGAAAATGTAAGGCAATTTGTAGAAAAGCTGAAGTTCATATTAAAATAATGAACAAGAATTTAGAAAACTTTTTAGAGGTAAGACAGCTCTTCACAGCTGGGCGCGGTGGCTCATCCTGTAATCCCAGCACTTTGGGAGGCCAAGGTGGATGGATAACGAGGTCAGGAGTTCGAAACCAGCCTGACCAATATGGTGAAACCCCGTCTCTACTAAAAATACAAAAATTAGCTGGGCGTGGTGGCACACGCCTGTAACCCAAGCTACTCAGGGGGCTGAGGCAGGAGAATCGCTTGAACCTGGGAGGC
>NW_012114733.1:3575950-3577854 GCF_000951035.1 Colobus angolensis palliatus | reverse complement strand
GCATAGCTTCTGTCTTATTATAGGAAGTTGGAATAGCCAAAACACCAAGTTCAGGAACAACTTAAAGTACATCATTGGTTTCCAAAAAGAGAGGAAAGAATCTCTTGATTATAAAAACGATGATGCTAAAGTCTTGAATAATTCTCTTAAGTTTGACACTGAGGAGAAAAGTAATAGAAAAGAAATTGTATTATCCTAATTAGCCAATGGAGAGCCAGGGGCTCACCAAGGTCAGAAAGTGAAAGACAGAGAAGGCAGTTCTAGCTGCTATTACTGCATAATAAACAACCTCAAAACGTAGTGGTTTAGAGCAGCAATGGTTTATCATTTTTTACTATTCTCTGGGTTAGCTGACAGTTACCTGCTGGTTTTGCCTGGGCTTGCTTTTGTGGCTGCATTCAGTAGGAGGTGGTTGGGCTGGAAGGTCAAGATGGTCTCACTTACCCATCTGGTAGCTGGTGCTGGCAGTCCACTGGGTGGGTACCTTGGTTATTTTTTCATGAGACCTCTCACCCTCTGGTAAGCTAGACCAACTTCCTTACATGACAGTCTCAGGACAGTATCATAACAGAGTGAAAGCAGAAGCTGCAATGTATGTAATGTCTAGCTTTGGAAGTCACATCACATCACTTCTGTCATACTCTGTTGATCAAAGCAAGTCAAAAGATCAGCCTCGGCTGGGCACGGTGTCTCATGCTTGTAATCTCAGCACTTTGGGAGGCTGAAGCTGGCGAATTGGTTGAGCTCATGAGTTAGAGACCACCTTTGGCAACATAGCAAAACCCCGTCTCTACAAAAAATACAAAAATTAGCCAGGCATGGTAGTGCACACCTGTAGTTCCAGCTACTAGGGAGGCTGAGGTGGGAGGATGGCTTGAGCCCAGGAGGTGGAGGTTGCAGTGAGCCAAGACTGCACCACTGCACTCCAGCCTGGGTAACAGACCCAGACCCTGTCTTAAAAAAACAATAATAATAATCAGCCTAGATTCAGCAGGTCGGGAAATAGCTGACCTCTTGATGGAAGGAAGGGTAAAGTCACATTGCAAAGGATCATGGGAGGATCTTGTGGCTACATTTTACAATTTATCACAACAGGGAATGGGTATGACAAGGACCCAAACTATATTAACATTAGATCAAGAAGAGAGAACCCATTTATAACTTTAGTTGAGTGATGAGATCTCAATTATGCATAATCAGAACACTTAAGAAAGATGAAACAGGATAGTTGTTCACTATAGTCAGCTCAAGGCCCCTAGAAAATGTATTATAAAGCTGCAAGCTGAAAATCGAGCTCATTAATCAGACAGGATACCTTCTGGAAGAATTTGAGTAGAAAAGAAAAATCAGAGCAATCAGGTACGGAGAAAGGGAAATATTAAAATCAGTGAATTCAATAAATAAACTACAGAATGTGAAAATATCTTACAAGACAACATTTTGTTCTGTAGAAGAAAGTCCATGACAATTGGGTCCTTGTTTGTGATACCAAAAGAGCTGTTGCTGCAGAGATTAAGCAAGCCACATTCCTGAGTTAAAAATTAACAGAGGAACAAGTAAAACAAAAAATTGGTAATGTTCTCAAAACCAGGGACTTTTTTCTTTTTCTTTTTTATTTAGAGTTTCGCTTTTGTTGCCCAGGCTGGAATACAATGGTACAATCTCAGCTTACTGCAATCTCCGCCTCCCGGCTTCAAGTGATTCTCCTGCCTCAGCCTCCCCAGTAGCTGGGATTACAGGCATGTGCCACCACGCCTGGCTAATTTTGTAATTTTAGTAGAGACAGAGTTTCTTTTTTTTTAAGACGGAGTCTCGCTCTCTCCAGCCCAGGCTGGAGTGCAGTGGCCGGATCTCAGCTCACTGCAAGCTCCGCCTCCCGGGTTTACGCCATTCTCCTGCCTCAG
>NW_012114733.1:3572942-3575820 GCF_000951035.1 Colobus angolensis palliatus | reverse complement strand
AGAGACGGGGTTTCACTGCGTTAGCCAGAATGGTCTCGATCTCCTGACCTCATGATCCGCCCGTCTCGGCTTCCCAAAGTGCTGGGATTACAGTCTTGAGCCACCGCGCCAGGCCTAGAGATAGAGTTTCACCATGTTGGTTAGGCTGATCTTGAACTGTTGACCTCAGGAGATCCGCCCACCTCGCCTTCCCTGAAATTATAGATGTGAGCTACCCACTCAGCCTAAAACCAGGGATTGTCAAAGCAATTTCCAAAAAGTTACATTGTGCTCTCTTTCCAACTAATATATGAATTTCACTTATATATGCAAGTGTTCTATTTCCTGTTATAATCAGAGACTTTATAAAAATAGCAATAACATATCTGTGTTCCTCAATGAAGAGATCTTTTAAGTTCATGCCTAAGGTGGAGGAGCATTTTATCCCTCAGTGATGAAAGATGTCCTGTGATATTCCAGGAACTCTATGATCATTAATGGAAGAAGTGTGCTTGGACTGAAACCCATGCCTCACCCTAGTTCTAGGGGACCACTAAGGAGTCAGAAATAGCAGCTGCTTTTGATCTGAGCCCTGATGTAACTACAATACTAATCAGCTTCTCAAGAAGTTCCTCTCCTTCTACCCCAACGGATGGCTTGGTTGACTCTGGCACAAATCCTAATCCTTATCAGGAATGGCCATGATAAGCTCACCTAGAGCAGAACTTCTTCCTGGACCATCTTTCCAATGACAAGGATTTCATGGACCTAAAACTTTTCTTCCACCTCTTATTTCTGAAAGTCTTCCAACTAAGGCCTAAGAGTAAGCCTACCTGGCATTTACCTGAAATAATGGACTTGTTTCGTGACTATTCTATAAACACTGACCTCTATCTTTCATTTATAGTGTCTTGGTCTATTTCATGGTGCTCTAACAGGATACCACAGACTGCGTAATTTATTTTTATTATTATTTTTAATTGAGATGGGGTCTTGCTATGTTGCTCAGGCTGGTGTTGAACTCCTGGGTTCAAGTGATCCTCCTGCCTCAGACTCCCAGAGTGCTGGGATTACAGGTGTGAGACATCTCACCTGGCAGACTGGGTAATTTATAATGAACAGAAATTTATTGGCTCGCAGTTCTGGAGGCTAGAAAGTCCAAGACTGAGGGGCTGTATTAGGTGAGGGACTTTGTGCTGCATTATTCCATGGCAGAAGGACAAAGAACAAGAGAGAAGGGGATGAACCCATTCCTGCAATTATGGCATTAACTCATTAATGAGGGCAGAGCCCTCATGGACTAATCACCTCTCATTTTTCCTGTATAAATAACATGCACATTTGTCTTTTTTTTTTTTTTTTCCTTTTTGTGGAGAACAGGGTCTCGCTGTATTACCCAGGCAGGTCTCAAACTCCTGGGCTCAAGCTATCCTCCCGCCTCTGCCTCCCTGAGAGCTGGGATTACAGGCGTGAGCCACCGCGCCCGGCTAACATGCACATTTGATAAAGGTAAAGGTAAATAAAAACAGTAAGTATTACTTTCATTCGATGCTTTTTTTTTTTTTAGACGGAGTCTTGCTCTGTCACCCAGGCTGGAGTGCAGTAGTGCAGTGGCGATATCTTGGCTCACTGCAACCTCAGTCTCCGGGGTTCATGCTCAGCCTCCCGAGTAGCTGGGATTACAGGCACCCGCCACCATGCCCAGCTAATTTTTGTATTTTTAGTAGAGACAGGGTTTTACCATGTTATCCAGGCTGGTCTTGAACTCCTGAACTCGTGATCCACCCACCTCAGCCTCCCAAAGTGCTGGGATTACAGGCGTGAGCCACCGCGCCCGGCTAACATGCACATTTGATAAAGGTAAAGGTAAATAAAAACAGTAAGTATTACTTTCATTTGATGCTTTTTTTTTTTTTAGACGGAGTCTTGCTCTGTCACCCAGGCTGGAGTGCAGTAGTGCAGTGGCGATATCTTGGCTCACTGCAACCTCAGTCTCCGGGGTTCATGCCATTCTCCTGCCTCAGCCTCCCGAGTATCTGGGACTATAGCCGCCCACCACCGTGCCTGGCTAATTTTTTGTATTTTTAGTAGAGATGGGGTTTCACTGTGTTAGCCAGGATAGTCTTGATCTCCTGACCTCAGGTGATCTGCCCGCCTTGGCCTCCCAAAGTGCTAGGATTACAGGCATGAGCCACCGCACCCAGCCTCATTCAATTCTTTGTATTTGTCTTCTTTTCTTTCTTTTTTTCTTTTCTGAGATGGAGTTTTGCTCTTGTCATCCAGGCTAGAGTGCAGTGGTGCTATCTTGGCTCACTGCAACCTCTGCCTCTTGGATTCAAGTGATTCTCATGCCTCAGCCTCCTGAGTAGCTGGGATTACAGGCACCCGCCACCATGCCCAGCTAATTTTTGTATTTTTAGTAGAGACAGGGTTTTACCATGTTATCCAGGCTGGTCTTGAACTCTTGACCTTAGGTGATCTATCTGCCTTGGCCTCCCAACATGCTGAGATTAGAGGCATGAGCCACCGCACCCAGCTTGATTATTTATATTTGTAAAAAGTGTAGCGTACTTCAATAGATTCAAAATTAGACTATTATTTAGAAGTATATCAATTTGCAGCCAGGGCAGTGGCTCACACCTGTATTCTCACCCCTTGGGAGGCTGAGGCGGGAGGATCACTTGAGCCCAGGAGTTTGAGACTAGCCTCTACAAAAAAATAAAAAAATTAGCCAGGTGTGGTGGTGTGTGCTTGTAGTCCCAGCTGCATGGGAGGCGGAGGTGGCAGGATTGCATGATCCTAGGAAGTGGAGGCTGCAGTGAGCCGTGATAGTGCCACTGCACTCCAGTCTGGGCAAGAGTCAAGATCCTGTCTCAAAGTCCAAAAAAAAAAAAAAAAA
>NW_012114733.1:3569535-3572097 GCF_000951035.1 Colobus angolensis palliatus | reverse complement strand
TGGGCAACAGAGCAAGACTCTGTCTCGAAAAATAAAATAAAATAAAATAAAATAAAATAAAATAAAATAAAATAAAAACAAGTATTGTCTCCGGGGTGATCTGATGATCTGGACATTAGTTCCCATTACATATAAACTTCAAGGGGAATCTATGTATTGTTTATACAGCCTTCCATTAATATATTGCAATTGGGATTTAAAAAATAGAATCTAAATAAAAAATTTACTATATGGCTAAAATGTTTTCATGATAATTCGGAATATGGGGGTATTTTGATACATTAGGGACACAATGCTGCTCTCAGTGCCACAAGTCCAGCTGATTTTCTAGTAGGCTGTCTTCAATTTCCAAGACTGTGAAGCACTTAATAGATTCACACAGTGCTTTACAGCTTTTGAAGTGTTTTGACATTTTACGTTATCTTCCTTAAAATTAAAAAGTGCTCAGTGAAGTCCGCAAGGTTAGTATATCCACTTTAGTGTTTCAGGTTAAAAAAAGTGATACTCTAATTCACAATGGTAAAGAAATGTTATTTGTGCATCTGCAAATTCTGAAGAAAATGGATTTCAGGTTTCCAGATTTTTTATTTTGGTGCACAAGATTGCTATTATAATATAGCATATGGCTTCCAAAAGACCCTAGCTGTTTGATTGTGGGCATATTTCTTGATCTCTATGCTTCAGTTTCCACATCTGTAACAATGAAGTATTAACAGTATCTATTCATTGAATTATTATATTTAGTTAATACATGTGAAGCTCCTAAGACAGTGTCTAGCTCACTATAAGTTATAAATAAATGTTGGGCCGGGCGCGGTGGCTCAAGCCTGTAATCCCAGCACTTTGGGAGGCTGAGACGGGCGGATCACGAGGTCAGGAGATCGAGACCATCCTGGCTAACACGGTGAAACCCCGTCTCTACTAAAAAATACAAAAAACTAGCTGGGCGAGGTGGCGGGCGCCTGTAGTCCCAGCTACTCGGGAGACTGAGGCAGAAGAATGGCGTGAACCCGGGAGGCGGAGCTTGCAATGAGCTGAGATCCCGCCACTGCACTCCAGCTCGGGCGACAGAGCGAGACTCCGTCTCAAAAAAAAAAAAAAAAAAAAATTGTTGGGCTGCATATTGATTATCTGAGCGTATCCAATTTACTTGTAAGGATGGCTGGGATCCTGACAAAACATGCACACATTTGGAAAATTCCCAGTTGAGTATACGTTAGGCAAGTTCAGAAGTGTGTGTGGCCGGGGGCAGTGGCTCAGGCCTGTAATCCCAGAATTTAGGGAAGCGGAGGCGGGCGGATCACCTGAGGTCAGGAGTTCGTGACCAACCTGGCCAACATGTCGAAACCCTGTCTCTCCTGAAAATACAAAAATTAGCTGGTCGTGGTTGTGGGCGCCTGTAATTCCAGCTACTTGGGAGGCTGAGGCAGGAGAATCTCTTGAACCCGGGAGGCGGAGGTTGCAGTGAGCCGAGATCACGCCACTGCACTCCAATCTCGGCGACAGAGCAAGACACCGTCTCAAAAAAAAAAAAAACCAAAAAAACAAAAAAAAACAGTGTGTGTTTGGGTAGCAGAACTTTGTTTTTAACAACTGAAGAAATATGGTGACCCAATAATCCCGTTAGCCTTAGCTCAATTAACCACATTCCAAATGTCCTCACAATGTTCATCCCAGTGAGAAACGAGTTCAAGGGCGTGGTAAGTGGTGTCGATCTATTTTTAAAAAGCTGGTATCAGTATAATGTAACAGAAAATTCAGCATATTAGACAGCCCAGCTTTGCTCACTTGGTGTGAAGATATGCCTAATCTTTCTTAGCTAAGACGTTAGAGTAAGCGCCACAAGGGACCCAGCTGGGAGCTCTGCAGGAAGTTAAAAAAAAAAATCATTCAGCTTTGCAAAACATCTGATGCTCAACCACCTGTCTTCTGCAGTAGAGGGGCTTAAGGTCTGGTTGGTTCCTTCTGACACCTCGGAAGGTGGAGTTACAGAGGAGAAGCAACAAGTTGTAGGACGTTAACTTAGATCTAAGTCTCAGACGCTGGAGGCACCTGCATTTCTAGTCACTTCAATTCAGGCCAAATTGTTATCAACTCTAGTTTTTGAGGGACCGCCAGCCCGGGATTCCTATTTGGGTCACCTCTGTGCCTCCTTATCTTAAGAACACACTTGGGCGGGTCGGGGTGGGACGTGCTCGGTGAAGGGTGACTCGAACATCGGACAGTTTCGCTTCCAGAGACTGACAAAACGCTCCTGCTCGGTAGTTACTTGTTAAAGGTTTGGGACACGCAGATACTCTTCGCCCATTCGGGATCTCCCATTGTGGGAAGGAGGCTCAGAGGTCTCGGCCACCGGGTGAAGGGAGAACCGGCACACAGCGCTGTCAACGACGGACAGCTGAGAGCCCCGACTTTCTCGCCAGGCTCTCCAGGACATTCCGAGGCTCCACCCCTGGCAACGCCACGCTGACGTTCGCGCGTCTGAGGCCGCCATAGGTGCGCGTCGGAGCCCAGGAGGACGTGTGGCGCGTGGACTACATCAGGTCCAGCCCTGCGGGACCC
>NW_012114733.1:3559557-3562002 GCF_000951035.1 Colobus angolensis palliatus | reverse complement strand
ATGCGGGGGCCGGTGACAGCCCGCTCCGACCCTTACCGAGGTTCGGTGCCCGCGCTCGCCGTTTTCCCTGGATCCGGAGTCGGGGTCGCCTCCTTGGGGCAGAGGAGCGCTCGGGCGGTCCGGGGATGCGGACCTCTTAACGTCCCCAGTCGGCCTGTGGCGGACTCCAGGAAGGCCGGGCCTGGTGCACCCCTCGGGGCCCTCCCTTCCCTGGGAGTGTCACGACCCGCGGGGTGAGGGTGGGAGCTCCTCTCATGACCACCCGTTGCAGGCAGTCAGCCCGTCATTCGGGGTCGTCTTCAGCCCTCGCGGCTGTCTTTTTGGTGTTTCTTTCCCCCGGCATGGGGCCATTTCTTCTTGCAGTGCCTGGAGGAACCATGATGCGGTGTAGACAGCGGGTGCTTAATAAATGCGAGTTGGAGTAGGGCGCGGGGACTGCCAGGCACAGAACGTGGCGTGCAGTGGGGACATGGAGGAGGGAGCCAGACAGGCCGGGACTGCAGGCTGGAGCTTGGGGTTTTCCTGCGTGCTCTGCCAGTAAAGCCAGCAGGCGGGATTCAGATGCTTTCCGCGTGGACTCGATGCTCCGCTCCCTCTTCGCTGCGCGGTGCAAGCCTGCGGTGACTCGCTCTGATTGTGGGCGATTCCGGGAGGGGTTTTGTCAGGTTCCTTTTTCCGGAAGAGACGGTAAACTTTTTTTGCACTTGATGAACTAACCTCGAGAGGTGATTTATAAAGCACTGTTCGGAAATGTAGTTTAGAAAAGCAGAGTCACCTTTATCCCGGTTAAAGTTACTAGTAGGTTCCGGCCACTTGGTTCACACTAAACTTTGCCCTATTTTCACCCATTTCAGTTTGCGGTATTTAAAAAAATGTTTAAATTCCGGGCAACTTGGCTTTACTGTTTCTATGGCAACGGTGACTGATATTCTCATTTCGAAGTGCTGTGGTTGAAAACTAGTGGTTTTAATTTTTAAAGGTCCATTTTTTGCTAGCAAGCAGTTGGCTCTCCTTTGCGATTATCGCTTGTTTTCTTACCTTGCTGGCTGCCGCGCAGCCCTCCCATAGTTTGTTTTGGAACGGATTACACGGTTGTTCGGGTTTTTAGGTCCTTTTTCTCCCAATTTCAGTGTTATGAAGAGTTTTCACGTAAGCTTTTACTGTACCCCACAAACTTGGTAATGCAGTACAATTTAAACCGAAGTCTTACTTCTTTTTATTAACAGACTTTAGTCAGTTGCTTTTCTAAAGTTGAAAATCAGGCCGGGCGCCGTGGCTCGTGCCTGTAATCCCAACACTTTGGGAGGCCAAGTCGGGTGGATCACCTGAGGTCAGGAGTTCAAGACCAGCCTGGCCAAAATGGCGAAACCCCGTCTCTACTAAAAATACAAAAATTAGCCGGGCGTTGTGGCGGGCGCCTGAAATCCCAGATGAGATAGGAGAATCACTTGAACCCGAGAGGCGGAGGTTGCAGTGAGCCGAGATGGCGCCACTGCACTCCAGCCTGGGTGACAGACTGAGACTCCATCTCAAACAAAAAAAAGTAAAAATACAAATAAACAAATAAAAAATGACTTATTAAATTAATAGTCTTGTACAACCATCACCACAATGAATTTAAAAATTTTTTTTATCATCCCCAAAAGAAGCTATGTTCCTATTAGCTGTCATTGCCTAGTTCCCTCCAATTCTCTCCCCTTCTATCCCTAGGCAACCACTAATCTGCTGTCTGTCTCAATAGATTTGGCTATTCTGGACATTTTATATATGTGGAATCATACACTATCTGGTCTTTTGTGAGTGACTTCTTTCACTTGGCATAGTGTTTTTTAAAGTTCATTCATGTTGCATCCTGTATCAGTACTTCATTCCTTTTAATGGCTAATATTCTATTATGGATACATCACATTTTGTTTATTCATCAATTGATAGACATTTGTGTTATCTCTACTTTTGGCTGAATAATGCTACTATGAATATTTGTGAACTAGTTTTTGTGTGGACATGTGTTTTCTTTACTCTTGGGTGTATATATATATATAATTGGTGGGTTAAACATCTTCTGTTGAATGACTGCATGCATAAGGAGCGATAGTCTTGGAGGATACTCTTTCAATCCTTGAAGGGTCCTTTTGACCTTTCCCTGCTCCACTACCAACTTCAGTTCTCTAAAGTGAGGCTTTATCCTATGGCTAGTGCTGTGTTTTCCTTTTCTGGATGTCTTTTTTTTTTTTTTTGAGATGGAGTCTCACTCTGTGCCAATGGCACGATCCCGGCTCACTGCAACCTCCACCTCCCAGGTTCCAGTGATTCTCCTGCCTCAGCCTACCCAGTAGCTGGGATTACAGGCACCCACCATCATGCCTGGCTAATTTTTGTATTTTTGTAGAGACAGGGTTTCACCACGTTGGCCAGGCTGGTCTCGAACTCCTGACCTCAGATGAT
>NW_012114733.1:3551963-3552317 GCF_000951035.1 Colobus angolensis palliatus | reverse complement strand
GCCTCGGCCTCCCAAGTAGCTGGGACTACAGGCGCCCGCCACCACGCCCGGCTAGATTTTTGTATTTTTTAGTAGAGACGGGGTTTCACCGTAGCACAGTCTTTATACTGCTCATGGTTATTCCCTTGATATTCACTTATTTGCTCTATATTTATTAGGGATATAGTGATAAGACACGTACATTCTGTGCTTTGATTAAGCTCAATATCTACTGAAAAATTTATGTTCCCTATTGTTAAATATAAATATTTAATGCTTCTCCCCCAACCTTTCCTTCTTTTTTCTTTTCCTTTTTTTTTTTTTGAGACGGAGTCTCGCTCTGTCGCCCAGGCTGGAGTGCAGTGGCGCGATCTC
>NW_012114733.1:3540690-3551415 GCF_000951035.1 Colobus angolensis palliatus | reverse complement strand
TTTTTTTTTTTTTTGAGACGGAGTCTCCCTCTTTCGCCCAGGCTGGAGTGCAGTGGTGTGATCTTGGCTGACTGCAACCTGCAACCTCCAACTCCCTGGAGCAATGCTCCTCCTCAGCCTCCCGAGTAGCTGGGATTACAGGCATGTGCCTCCACGCCCAACTAATTTTTATGTATTTTTAGTAGAGATAGGGTTTCACCATGTTGGCCAGGATGGTCTCGATCTCCTGACATCATGATCCGCCTGCCTCCGCCTCCCAAAGTGCTGGGATTACAGGCGTGAGCCATCATGCCCGGCCATTTTTATTTTTTTCTTATACTTTTTAAGTTCTAGGGTACATGTGCACAATATGCAGGTTTGTTACATAGGTATACATGTGCCATGTTGGCTTGCTGCCCCCATCACCTCATCATTTACATTAGGTATTTCTTCTAATGCTATCCCTCCCCCAGCGCCCCACCCCCCAACAGGCCCCGGTGTGTGATGTTCCCCTCCCTGTGTCCATGTGTTTTCACTGTTCCTTTTTTTTTTCAATTAAAAAAATTCTTTTTGTAGAGATGGGGTCTCACTGTGTTGCCCAGGCTAGTCTCAAAATTCTGGGCTCAAGTAATCCTCTTGCCTTGACCTCCCACAGTTCTGGGATTACATGTGTGAGCCACTGTGCTTGGCCTGCAAGCTCTATTTCTGATATGAATTTCTTAGGAGGTATATAATAATTAAAGTCACTGTATGTTTTTTATCCCTACAAATCTATACCATTTTGTGGAGCCTAAAATATAAATTTAAAATATTAGGTCATTGTCTTTTTTTTTTTTTTTTAAGCTGGAGTCTTGCTCTTGTTGCCCAGAGTGGAGTGCAGTTGCGTGATTTCTGCTCACTGCAACCTCCGCCTCCTGGGTTCAAGCGATTCTCCTGCCTCAGCCTCCCAAATAGCTGGAATTACAGGCGACCGCCACCACGCCCAGCTGATTTTTGTATTTTTGGTAGAGACAGGGTTTCACCATGTTTGCCAGGCTGCTCTCGAATTCCTGACCTCAGGTGATCCACCTGCCTCAGCCTCGCAAAGTACTGGGGGATTACAGGCATGAGCCACCACACCCGGCCAGGTCATTGTCTTTTTTACTCCCCCACCCCCTAAAGATTCTTTACTTCCTCATCCTCCTTACCCTTCGGGGGTTACGCCCTTCTAAATCCACACTTCCTGGGCCTAATCCTTTCCCCATACTA
Source organism: Colobus angolensis palliatus (assembly GCF_000951035.1). Taxonomy (NCBI): domain Eukaryota; kingdom Metazoa; phylum Chordata; class Mammalia; order Primates; family Cercopithecidae; genus Colobus; species Colobus angolensis. Next base: position 3,550,188 of record NW_012114733.1, on the reverse strand, counting down.
ACAGTCAGAATAATTCCTTTAAGCAAGCCTATCCTTCCTGCTCCTGCTTCAAGGCTGCTTTCTCTAGGGAACAGCTCCTAATAATCAGCTCTGTGCATGACTTTGCCCAGCCAGTCTCCTTCCTACCAAACTCATCTTTCTTCCTAGTTCCCTGAATGGGCTTGGTACTCTGCCCATGCTGTTGTTCCCTGTGCCTGGACTACTACCCCAGTTGCACTTCTTTGGTTGATTCCATCTCACTCTTCAGGAAGCGCAGCTCAGTTGTCAACTTCTTCAAGTTAGTCATCCCTCAATCCTGCACACTGGCCATAGCAGCATTCTGTAGTCTCCTTCATAGTCTTAAGTAATCATGCCGTTACTTGTGTATCTCTCTTCCCTCCCTACCTTCATGCATGCTTAGAGAAAAGTTCCCACAAAAATATTTACAGTAGTTAGTAACTTCTGGGTGATGGAATTGTGGGTAATTTGTTTCCTTCGTGTTTATGAGCATTTTCTAAATTTTCTCCTATGAATCAGTGTTACCATTGTGAACAGGGAAAGTGAATAAAAATTCATGTTTGTTAGAAAAGCTGGGAAACAGGAGAAGATAGAGGAAAAAGAAAAATAATCAGTTATTGCCATTTTCACATTGGAGAATTCACTTTTTTTTTTTTTTTTTTGATATGGAGTTTCCCTCTTGTTGCCCAGGCTGGAGCGCAAATGTAGCGATCTTGGCTCACTGCAACCTCCGCCTCCCAGTTTCAAGCAGTTCTCCTGCCTCAGCCTCCCGAGTAGCTGGGCTTACAGGCATGTGCCATCATGCCCGGCTAATTTTTTATTTTTAGTAGAGACGGGAGTTTTTCCATGTTGGTCAGGCTGGTCTCGAACTCCCGACCTCAGGTGATCCGCCCACCTCGGCCTCCCAAAGTACTGGGATTACAGGCATGAGCCACTGCTCTTGGCCAGAATGCACTTTTAACAGTTTTTGTTTTGTTTTAATAACTTAGATGAGATTTTGTTATAGTTTCAGCATCAAGCTTTTATTTTTTTATTTTTTTATTTTTTTTGAGGCGGAGTCTCGCTCTGTCGCCCGGGCTGAAGTACTGTGACCGGACCTCAGCTCACTGCAAGCTCTGCCTGCCGGGTTCACGCCATTCTCCTGCCTCAGCCTCCCGAGTAGCTGGGACTACAGGCGCCCGCCACCTCGCCCGGCTAGTTTTTTGCATTTTTTAGTAGAGACGGGGTTTCACTGTGTTAGCCAGGATGGTCTCGATCTCCTGACCTCGTGATCCGCCCGTCTCGGCCTCCCAAAGTGCTGGGATTACAGGCTTGAGCCACCGCGCCCGGCCAAGCTTTTATTACATTTTAGCTCTTTCTCGTATTACTCAGAGACTTCTAGAGAATGATAGGAGTACTTACAATAGGCTGCCCAGTTGGAATTTCTGATGCTGAAATTCAGTTGATTCTTAGAGAACAGAATATAGCATTAGATACATGTAGCATAGAACAGAATATAGACTATTAGGGTATGAGCACTAAGTGCTAAATAACTCTTTTCCCTTTTTCTTTGAAGAATGTCCTAATTGGTTCATTTGTATGTTTCATAGTGCAGATTCCCCTTGCACCATTGCTCATTATTTGCACGGTTTGTTTTATTTTTGATGAGTGGTTTATTCTGCATAGTAGTGGATACAATTCTTCAGTAGATTAACTTGTGCTGTGTGCCATACACTGTGTCAGATGTGGACAGCAGTGAACACAATAGGCTAGAATTCCCTATGATTTTAAGAGTGCAAATGTTTAGTTATACTGTTCACTGTATACTGTTCAGATACACGTGGTATTTCAGCTACTATGGTATTTATGAGCTGCTACTGCATAAAGTCTCAAATTTATTCTGAATTCTTCTGGTTTTATATTGTATATTACTATGGGTGGATGTTTAAGGAGCAGAATGATGAGTCATCAAAGCCTTTGTGGTAATGACTTCTTTTTTTATATCTCCATCCAGTATTAATTTGGCATCTCTACTTGTTAACTGTAACAATTGGAACTCTGATCTTTCCTCTCAGCTCTGCTTCTCTGGGATTTCTCATGCATCTCATCTCATTTCATTGCTCACTCATTTCATTATGAGTTATCCAACACTTCATGGTTCCTCAGCCCTCACATCCAAAGTATCACTTACACGTTGTCACTTTTGCTTCAGGAATAATGCTGTTATCCTACCATACACTCCCAGCCTCCCTTCAATCTCTTTTCAGCCCGATCTTTAAAACGCCTATTGGATTATTCTCATAGGCCTCAGGATATTTAAAATTCCTGCCATATCTCTTTCTACCCCAAGCTCCACCCAAGTCTTATCTAGATGGTTCTTCATTTTCTCTCTACCTACTGGCTTTTCTTTTCTTCAAACTGTATACAACTTTCCGAATGTGCCGTTTTTTGCCTGACTGATTTCTCCTCTCATTTTCCCCCTTTTCATACATCTTTCTGATCTCTACTTGAATGTACTTCTTCAGAGAAACCTGACTTGTTTACTCATTTCTCTTCTCCGATTAAATCAGCTTCCCTAATGATGATCTATCTATCTTAATTCCCTATATTTTTCCCTAACACTTAGTGGTTTATAATCGTATATTTATGTGATTATTTGATTGTTTCTACCCTGTAAAGATTCTACAAGGGGAGAGACTAAGTATTTTTATTCCCTTCTATTCTGTATAGCACACTGTTGCCTTACCAGCACTATAGTATAGGTGCTCAACAAACATTTGCTGCACAAATTAATGACTTTTACATATATGCAAAAATAGAAGAAACTGTAAAACCAGGACACACATTGGGAAATACATCTTACCCATCATGACCCAACACACACAAATATATAAAATTGAAACAAAAGTTTCACAAAACTTTTCCACCTGTGCTGTACTCTATTTTCTTTTTCTTTTTTTTTTCGGGGGGATGGAGTCTTGCTCTGTCACTGAGGCTGGAGTGCAGTGGCATGATCTTGGCTCATTGCAACCTTCACCTCCTGGGTTCAAGCTATTCCCCTGCCTTAGTCTCCCGAGTAGCTGGTACTACAGGGGTGCACCACCACACCAGGCTAATTTTTGTACTTTTAGTAGAGATGGGGTTTCACCATGTTGGCCAGACTGGTCACGAACTCCTGACCTCGGTAATCCGCCCACCTCAGCCTCCCAAAGTGCTGGGATTATAGGCATGAGCCACTGTGTCTGGCAAAGTAAATATTTTAAAATATATGAAAATATATTATGTAGGTTGAGTGTTCCTTATCTGAAATACGTGAATTTTGGATTTTTTCCAGATTTGGGAATATTTGCATTATATTTACAGTTGAGCATCTGTAATCTGAGAATTTGAAATCTGAAATGAGCATTTACTTTGAGTGTCATGTTTGCCCTCAAAACTTTCAGATTTTGGAGTATTTCTGATTTTTGGATTGGAGATGCTCAACTTATATATGATAATCATACAAAAAGCTATCATTTTAAGTATTGATTTGCTGTTTACTGGGAAAGAATGGGAAAACTTTTGAAATTAGAAATGTCAGAGTTAGGACAGTTGGCCCCCTTTGGTGAGGGTCTCTTTGTGGGATATTTTATGGGGGTTCATAGTCCTGCTCCCACTTTTAGCATTGCACATTTAGAAATAAGAACTTTTCCAGTTGACTGAGAGTGTCAGGCATTGGAAGACTAATGTCTTCAGTGTCATTACCTAATTAAACTGGCAGGAAGAACTAGAACCTGGATCCGAAGTGCTGTGTCTGCTCATTAGGGCTCTTTCTGGAAAGTCTTGGTCCCTGGGAAAGCACATAAATGATCACACATTGTTTGGTGACAGGTAGGCTCCAGCTGATGGGTAGTGTTGAACAGGATGTTTGTTTGTGGTTTTTTTTTTTTTTTTTTTTTTAACCTGCTGGGCTTCCCTGACCCTTGAGCATTCACCTCTGCTTATCAGAACATTCTTCTCTGCCACTGCACTTTCTGTTGTTGAGCAAGGTTAAAGAAGCAGATACATTCCTTCATGTGGCTCCCTTTTTTCCTCCATCTTTTCATTCGTTTTTGTACCAGATGTTTGTTTAAATTCCAGTCCTGAGGACATGCTTTGTCTGATCATTAGTATATTGTTGATTCTCTTCTGTTCTGAGAGTCCATCAGATACTTTGAATGGTCTTTTTTTTTTTTTTTTTTTGCGAGTAGGTGGGTAGTTTATTTAACTTTCTTTCTTTTTTGTCTTTTTTTTTTTTTTTGAGACGATATCTTGCCCTGTCACCCAGGCTGGAGTGCAGTGGCATGATCTCGGCTCACTGCAACCTCTGCCTCCCGGGTTCAAGCGATTTTTCTGCCTCAACCTCCTGAGTAGCTGGGACTACGGGTACCTGCCACCATGCCTTGCTAATTTTTGTATTTTTAGTAGAGATGAGGTTTTGCCGGTTTTAGTAGAAGCGGGGTTTTGCCGTGTTGTCCAGGCTGGTCTTGAACTCCTGACCTCAGATGACCTGTCTGCCTCAGCCTTCAAAAGTGCTGGGATTATAGGCGTGAGCTGCTGTGCCTGGCCATCTATTTAACTTTCAAAAAGGAATCCTTCCCTAAAATTTGGGCACATAAAGTGATACCTCTCACTCTATAATATTCAGGCAGCTTTTGTTAGCGGGAAGAATCTGGCCCTGAGATAGGTAAATTCATTTTCCTTTCTTTTTTGACAATTTTAATGTATTTTTCTAAATTTGTATTATGTATACACATATAATATTTCTTTTATTATTTTCAAGCAGGCAGTACAAGTATATAACAAGATATAAAGTTCAGAAGGTATGAAAGGGTAAAATGTACATGGTTCTCACTTTTAGCCTTTAGACAGCTAGTTCCCTTCTTCTGGTAAATCCCTGTTAAGGTTTCTTTTAGGGAATTTTAGAGATATTCTATATAAATTTATGTTTAAATTTTTTTTTATACAAATGGTTGTCTTCATGCTCCCTCACTACTCAATAATTCAATGTGTATTTCCTACATTTTTCTCTATAACTGCGGTATATCCATCAAAATCAGGAAATTAACACTGATATATTACTGTCATCTAATTTTTAGATTCTTCATATTTCACTATTTGTTGTAGTAATTAATGTTCTTGGTAGCAAAAGTATCCAGTGCAGAATTGTGCAATGTATATTCTTGTTTTAGTTCTTTTAAGCATCCTTCAGTCTCAAATACGGATTTGAGAAGGATTTTCATGATCTTGATTTTTTTTTTCCTTGATTTTCAAGTTCTTGATTTTCATGATCTTGGCACTTTTTGTTTTTCTTTCTTTTTTTTCCAAAGGTGGAGTTTCACTCTGTTGCCCAGGCTGGAGTGCAGTGACGCAATCTTGGCTCACTGCAACCTCCGCCTCCCAGATTCAAGCAATTCTACTGCCTCAGCCTCCTGAGTAGCTGGGACTACAGGTGCCTGCCACCACGTCTGGGTAATTTTTGTATTTTTAGTAGAGGTGGGGTTTCACCATGTTGACCAGGCTGGTCTCGAGCTCCTGACCTCAGTTGATCTACCTACCTCGGCCTCCCAAAGTATTGGAATTACAGGTGTGAGCCACTGCACCTGGCCTGGAGTTTATTCATTTTAAAAAGGAAATTTTCATCAATATTCTTAAATGAAGCTGGTTTGCAATTTTCTTGGGTCGTTTTTAAGTTGTGTTACTCATTTTAGGCTTCTTAAGAAAAAATTACTAAGCTTATTATTATTTTTTTTTCCACGCAATCTGGAACATCTTAAATAACATGTCATACATTTCTGAAAAATTGATCAGAATTCCTTTTTTTTTTTTTGAGACGGAGTCTCGCTCTGTCGCCCAGGCTTGGAGTGCAGTGGCCGGATCTCAGCTCACTGTAAGCTCCACCTCTCCGGTTTACGCCATTCTCCTGCCTCAGCCTCCCGAGTAGCTGGGACTACAGGCGCCCGCCACCTCGCCCGGCTAGTTTTTTGTATTTTTTAGTAGAGATGGGGTTTCACTGTGTTAGCCAGGATGGTCTCGATCTCCTGACCTCGTGATCCGCCCGTCTCGGCCTCCCAAAGTGCTGGGATTACAGGCTTGAGCCACCGTGCCCGGCCCAGAATTCTTTACCTAGTGGAGAGAAGATTTGTTTCTTGTTTAGTGGGCGTTGGTGTGATCCTTTTTCTTTTTTTCTTCTCTTCTCTTTTCTTTTTTTGGCAGCTGGAGAGCCTAGCAAAGAGGTCAGTTATATTTGGGATCTGGGTCCGGGATACAAAACTTGCAGTCAGTTCATTGCACTTATTTGCTGTTTGACCTTAGAAAATTTATTTTCATTTCTGAGCCTTGGTTTCATCATTTCTCAGATGGGAATAATCACAGCCTGCTAACATCATAGAGAACTTTTAAGAATGAAAATGAAGTAATATATGTTAAAGCGCAGTAAAGAACCAAGCAAATGCAAGACTTTTTTAATAAGAAGGTTCTTTTTTTTTTTTTTTTTTTTTGAGACGGAGTCTCGCTCTGTCGCCCAGCCTGGAGTACTGTGGCCGGATCTCAGCTCACTGCAAGCTCCGGCTGCCAGATTCACGCCATTCTCCTGCCTCAGCCTCCCGAGTAGCTGGGACTACAGGCGCCCGCCACCTCGCCCGGCTAGTTTTTTGTATTTTTTAGTAGAGATGGGGTTTCACTGTGTTAGCCAGGATGGTCTCGATCTCCTGACCTCGTGATCCGCCCGTCTCGGCCTCCCAAAGTCCTGGGATTACAGGCTTGAGCCACCGCGCCCGGCCTAGAAGGTTCTTTTTAATAAGATGTCAGTACTCGAAGAGTTGTCAATGAGGATAGCTCTCAGTGTTATGCTACTGAAGGAGTTTGTGTAGATGGACAGTGCCTCCTTCTGCTCCAAGAGCAAGCACATGGAGAAGGGGTCAATGGAGACATTTGTTTTGCTATTTAACAACAAAGAAAAATTATGAATTAGACAAAATGTAGTCTAGATAGAATTTATTTTTGTGAACATTAATAAGGGTTTGGTCATGTATTTATTAAAACCATGTGTTAGGCCGGGCCTGGTGGCTCACGCCTATAATCACAACACTTTGGGAGGCTGAGGCGGGTGGATCACATGAGGTCAGGAGTTTGAGACTAGCCTGGCCGACATGACAAAACCCTGTCTCTACTAATAATACAAAAATTAGCCGGGCATAGTGGTGCATGCCTGTTATCCCAGCTACTTGGGAGGCTGAGGCGGGAGAATTGCTTGAACCTGGGAGGCGGAGGTTGCAGTGAGCTGAGATCGTGCCATTGCACTGCAGCCTGGGCAACAAGAGTGAAATTCCGTCTCAAAAAGAAAAAAAAAAAAAACCACCAAAAAAAGTCCCCATGTGTTGTAAATCAAGGAAAAATGTTGGGTAACAGACTGTGACTTGACTTTGTGCTTGTATCATGATTGTATTTAATTTTACTATAAGTTGGTTAAATATTTGAGACTCTGGGGAAATTAAACTTGTCAAACTGTCAACTTACCAGTTTGGATTTATGGTTTCCTATTTCATTTTGTAGATATTGAAAATACATTTAGATGTATTTTCATGTCAAGGAAGCTGTGTATTGGTATCAGGATTGAGGGAATACATGATCAACAAATACTTTTGCAAGTTTCAGTGTCACAGATTGCATATAGCATATGTCAAATTCATTTCCCTCAGGTTTTTTTTTTGACACATAGTTAACAAAAAATGTGCAAATTGCCATAATTCTCTAAAATAGTATTTCTTGCATTCATTAATAATGAAAAAAAGCAAGGATGGTCAGATTATTTTGTTTGTTTTCCAACCTCTTTTTTTTTCAATATAGACGATATCATATATGGTTTTTGCGATTTTGAATTTTTTTTTTTGAGACGGAATCTCATGATCTCGGCTCACCGCAACCTCTGCCTCCCCAGTTCAAGCAATTCTTCTGCCTCAGCCTCCAGAGTAGCTGGGACTACAGGTGCGTGCCACCACTTCCAGCTAATTTTTGTATTTTTAGTAAAGATGGGGTTTCACCATGTTGGTGAGGCTGGTCTCAAACTCCCGTCCTTGTGATCCACCCGCCTCAGCCTCCCAAAGTGCTGGAATTATAGGTGTGAGCCACTGCACCCGGCCATGAACCTTTTTTTTTTTTCCTTTTTAAGAGATGAGGTCTCTCCATATTGCCCAGGCTGGTCTCAAACTCCTGAGCTCAGGTGATCCTCTTGCCTCAGCCTCCCCCTCCCAAAGTGCTAGGATTACAGGCGTGAACCACTGCACCTGGCCTGATTGTGAATCTTTAGAAATAATTGGAAAGTTTGCATATTAAATTGTCTTGAATTATGTTTTCTAAGTATTTCAATTTTATTTATTTATTTTTTGAGACAGAGTCTCGCTCTGTTGCCCAAGCTGGAGTTCATTGCCGTAACCTCCACTTCCCGGGTTCAAGCGATTTCCTGCCTCAACCTTCTGAGTAGCTGGGATTACAGGCATGCGCCATCACGGCCAGCTAATTTTGTGTTTTTACTAGAGACGGGGTTTCTCCATGTTGGTCAGGCCTGGTCTTGAACTTCCGATCTCAGGTGATCCACTCACCTTGGCCTCCCAAAGTGCTGGGATTAGAGGCGTGAGTCACCGCGCCCGGCCAGTATTTCAATTTTAAGGCTTAGTTTTTATGTTTTAAATAAGAATGAGTAGTTTATGTGGCCTCCCATGAGTCCTTCTGATGGGACTAAAGAGACTGGATAATCTCATAAAAGTCACGATATAGAATTGCTGGAAAGCAATGGTCCAGGCAACAGGTGGGTGCAGAGGCAGTGCAGTCTGCTAGTTGGTGAGGGGCTTGCTGCCCAGGCTGAGTGCTGGAGGGCCTCAGTGGGTGACCTGGGTGGTAGTTGCCAGGAAGCCACAGCAGGCCCAAGGGGTTGTGACCTACCTGGGAGACTCAGGTACCTTTTGCAGGTGTTGGGAAGCCTCTCCCCATTTCAGCCGCCACGAGGGAGACAGTGCAAGCCCAGCAGGCTTTTAGTGTGAACTCACAATCCTGTGGAATGCAAATTTTGGAAACTGTTGGAATGGCTTTGTTTGGCTGCTTTCTGTCTTTATCAATTCAGTTACATAAAAATAAGGATTTAGAAAGTGAATGAGTTAGGTTTCTAAATTAATATTCGTAGGAGAACAGTCTGTTTTTCTTTTTTCTTTTTTTTTGATACAGAGTTTTACTCTGTTTCCCAGGCTGGAGTGCAGTGGTGCGATCTCGGCTCACTGTAACATCAACCTCCTGGGTTCAAGCAATTCTGCCTCTGTCTCTCAAGTTGCTGGGATTACAGGTGCCTGCCACCACGCCTGGCTACTTTTTGTATTTTAGTAGAGACGGGGTTTCACCATGTTGGCTAGACTCGTTTGTCTCTTTTTGAGATGGAGTCTCGCTCTTGTTGCCCAGGCTGGAGTGCAATGACACGGTCTCGGCTCACCACAACCTCCGCCTCCCGGGTTCAAG
>NW_012114733.1:3526032-3538750 GCF_000951035.1 Colobus angolensis palliatus | reverse complement strand
TTTTTTGACAAGGTCTCACTCTGTCACTCAGGCTAAAGTGGAGTGTTGAGATCATGGCACACTGCAGCCTCGACCTCCCAGACTCCAGTGATCCTCCTGCCTGAGCCTCCTGAGTAACTGGGATTACTGGTGCACACTACCACGGCTGGCTAATTTTTTAATTTTTTTGGAGAGACAGAGTCTCCCTATATTGCCCAGCCTCGTCTTGAACTCCTGAGCTTAAGCGATCCTCCTGTCTCAGCCTCCCATTGTGCTGGAATTACAGGCTGTGCTCAGCCACAGTGTGCAAATACTACCATAAGTTACCATTTAAAAAAAAACGGAAGCAGATACTTTAGACAAATTACTGTTTATTTAATGCCAATGTTGTCGTCGATATTATAGTTTATGATTATTTAAAAGTTAAAGGTATTTTACCAAATGAGCTACACTTGATTGTCCATTTAATCTGTCAGTTTTATCTGTATAGGTATTCATAGGCCAGGCGTGGTGGCTCATGCCTGTAATCCCAGCACTTTGGGAGGCTGAGATGGGTGGATCACTTAGGCCAGGAGTTCGAGACCAGCCTGGTCAACATGGTGAAATCTTGTTTGGACTAAAACAAAAATTAGCTGGGTGTCATAGCGCGTGCTTATAATCCCAGCTACTCAGTTTGTTGAGATAGGAGAATTGCTTGAACCTGGAAGACGGAGGTTGCAGTCAGCCAAGACTGCACCATTGTACTCCAGCCTGGGTGACAGAGTGAGACTCTGTCTCAAAAAAAAAAAGAAAACGTATAGGTATTCGTAGATGTGTTACTGGTTGTGTAATAGAGTAAGATTGGGGGAAGAGATGTAGGCAAGTTATTTCCTTTTTAAGGGCTTGGATACAAATGCATAACCAAACCCTAGGCTTTTTTTAAATTTATTTTTATTATTTATTTGTTTATTTTTGAGACGGAGTCTCGCTCTGGTGCCCAGGCTGCAGTGCAGTGGCACAATCTTGGCTCACTGCAAACTCTGCCTCCTGAGTTCAAACAGTTCTCCTGTCTCGCCTCCTGAGTAGCTGGGACTATAGGCGCATGCCACTATATCTGGTTAATTTTTGTACTTTGAGTAGAGACGGGGTTTCACCATATTGGTCAGGCTGGTTTCGAACTCCTGACCTCAAGTGATCCACCTGTCTCTGCTTCCCAAAATGCTGGGATTACAGGTGTGAGCCACCATGCCTGGCCACTCTAGACATTTACATTAAAGTAATGTAACAAAATACAATGAAAAAACAGTTTTTACAGTCCTCTGTTGGGGTTCACAGTCCTTCACTGGGCATGCAGGTTTGTCTTCCTTTAGGTAATAAACAAACATATGGAATTGTCAAATTAAAAAACTTAGAGTAACTGCTTGACATACAGAAGGATTTCTTAAAGAATAGTTTTAGGACGGGCACAGTGGCTCATGCCTGTAATCCCAGCACTTTGGGAGGCCGAGGTGGGCGGATCGCTTGAGCCCAGAAGTTTGAGACCAGGCTGGGCAACATGGCGAGACCCCGTCTCTACTAAAAATACAAAAATTAGCCAGGTGTGGTGGCACACACCTGTAATCCCAGCTACTTGGGAGGCTGAGGCAGGAGAATCACTTGAACCTGGGAGGGGGAGATTGCAGTGAGCTGAGACTGTGCCACTGCACTCCAGCCTGGGTGACAGAGTGAAACTGTTTAAAAAAAAAAAATAGTTTTAACATAGAATTAAAACATTTTCTTGCTGATATTTATAGAAATATGTTACCTATATTGATTGTTTCATCTTTAAAAAAGGTTTTATATGAACTTGGAGCATACAAAAGACATGATATAGTTCTGTGAATTCATCCAGATAACACTGTGTGTTTCTCTTCTACCTCATCCACCTTCTCTCCTTGGCAATTGTGTCCTTATTTTTGTGTTCCATATGCCCTTGCTTTAAAAAAAGATTTGTTTTTTATGCATTTATCCTTAAAGAGTAGATTAAATTTTATTTTTTAGATTCGTGAAAATGGACTTATGCTTTGGTTAGTTCAAGACTTTTTGAGATTCATCCATATTTATTTTCTTTTTTTGAGATGGAGTCTTGCTCTGTTGCCCAGGCCGGAGTGCAAGTGCAGTGGCACGGTCTCGGCTTACTGCAACGTCTATCTCCCAGACTCAAGCAATTCTCCTGCCTCAGTGTCTGGAGTAGCTGGGATTGCAGGCATGCGCCACTACACCCAGCTAATTTTTGTATTTTTAGTAGAGATGGGGTTTCATCATGTTGGCCAGGCTGATCTCGAACTCCTGACCTCAAGTCATCGGCCTGCCTGGCCTCCCAAAGTGCTGGGATTACAGGCGTTGAGCCACTGCGCTTGGTGATTCATCCATATTTCTGGGAGTAGCTATGATTTGTTAATTTTCACTGCTGTGTGGTTCCATCAGGTGAACATACTGTGATTCATTTACTTATTCTCTTGTAGATTGACTTTTGAGTTTTCAGTTTTTAACTGTTACAAAAATGCAGTAATGAACATTATTGCACATGTCTATTGTTGAACTTATGCTAGAATTTCTCTAGGCACTAGCAAATGGTTTTTTTTTTTTTTTTTTTTTTTGAGATGGAGTTTTGCTCTTGTTGCCCAGGCTAGAGTGCAGTGGCACAAGCTCGGCTCTTCGCAACCTCTACCTCCCAGGTTCAAGCAGTTCTCTTGCCTCAGCCTCTGGAGTAGCTGGGATATTACAGACATGGGCCACACACCCGGCTAATTTTGTATTTTTAGTAAAGACAGCGTTTCTCCATGTTGGTTCAGGCCGGTCTCGAACTCCTGACCTCAGGCGATCTGCCTGCCTCGGCCTCCCGAAGTGTTGGGATTACAGGCGTGAGCCACTGTGCACATGGTTTTTAAACAGTTGCACTACTGATGTTTTGGTGCTTGGCAGTTGCTTGTTGTGGTGACTTTCCTATGTTTAACAGCATATCTGGCTTCTACCCATTAGATACAACTTGCACTCTTCCTTTTGTGACAAAAATGTCTCCAGGCATTGCCAATGTCCCCAAGGATACAAAATCACCCCTGGTTGAGAACCATTGTTACTTTTGATACATGAACAATTAAAAATTATTTTTGTGTGTTCCTTATATCCCAAAGAAGGATAACACACCTTTCTCTTTTTTCTTTTTAGAGATGGGAGGCCTTACTCTGTCTCCTGGACTAGAGTGTAGTGTGCGATCATAGCTCACTGAAGCCTTGAGCTCCTGGGCTCAGGGTAGTCTCCCGCCTTAGCCTTTTGGGTAATTGGAACTACAGGAATTATAGGTGCATGCCACCATGCCCAGCTCAACACATCTTTCTTTGCTTTTTTGAAATAGAGTCTCGCGCTGTCGCCAGGCTGGAGTGCAGTGGCACGATCTTGGCTCACTGCAACCTCTGCCTGTTGGGTTCAAGCAATTCCTGCTTCAGTGAAGGGGTGGCCTGCCCCTCCACACTTGTGGGTGTTTCTCGTTAGGTGGAACGAGAGACTTGAGAAAAGAAATAAGACACAGAAACAAAGTATAGAGAAAGAAAAGCGGGACCCAGGGGACCGGCGCACAGCTTACAGAGGACCCACGCTGGCACCGGTCTCTGAGTTCCCTTAGTATTTATTGATAATTATCATTACCATCAAAAAGATAAGGGAGTGGCTGGACAATAGGATCATTGTAGGGAGGAAATCAGCAGTAAGACATATGAACAAAAATCCCTGTAACATGAATAAGTTTAAAGGAAAATGCTGTACCTTGGTATGCATATGCAAACGCTCCATAAACCTTTTAGCAGCATTGCTCCAGCAAGTCCCACCTTATTCCTAAAGGCGGTTTTTTCCTTGCTCAGTAAACAAATCACACAATGGGGTTTTACACCAAGATGTTCCATTGCCCAGGGACGGGCAGGACTTTTAACCAGCAAGCTGCCTTCAGGTACTTGTTTAACAAAGACACATCCTGCACAGCCCAATATCCATTAAGCCTTGAGTCACCACAGCACATGTCTCTTGCAAGGACAAGATTGGGGGTAGGGTCACAGATGAACAGAATCTCAAATACAGAACCAAATGGAGTCTCTTATGTCTACTTCTTTCTATATAGACACAGTAACAGGCTGATCTCTCTTTCTTTTCCCCACACCTCAGCCTCCCCAGTAGCCGGGACTGCAGGTACATGCCACCACGCCCAGCTAATTTTTTGTATTTTTAGTAGAGATGGGGTTTCCACCATGTTGGCCAGGATGGTCTTAATCTCTTGACCTCCCAACGTGCTATGATTACAGGCGTGAGCCACCGTGCCTGGCCTCAACACATCTTTCTTTGGCTCAAGTCCCATTTATCTTCAAGGCCCATCTCAAACCCACTTTTTTTTTTTTTTTTTTTAAGATGGAGTTTCGCTCTTGTTGGCCCAGACTGGAATGCAGTGGCGCTATCTTAGCTCACTGTCACTGCAGCCTCTGCCTCCTGGGTTTAAACGATTCTCGTGTCTCTGCCTCCCGAGTAGCTGGGATTACAGGCGCATGCCACCACGCCTGGGTAATTTTTGTGTTTTTAGTAGAGATGGGGTTTCACCATCTTGGCCAGGCTAGTCTCAAACTCCTGACCTCATGATCCACCTGCCTCGGCTTCCCAAAGTGCTGGGATTACAGGCGCGAGCCCCCGTGCCTGGCCTCAAACCCCCTTTTTAGAGCCTTCTCCTACTGGGCCCATTTTTAGTCTTATCTTTTCCCCAAGAATTCCTATAGTGCTTAGGTTTACCGTGAAGTTTTTATTGTCTTGCAAGTTTTCCAGGATTCCTCACCCTTCTGTATTTTCACCCCCTACCCCCAAGTAAGGAAACAATGGATTTTCACTTCCTAACAAAGAAGAGGAATCTGTAGTCAATTGTCTAATCTGTATTGCTGTTGTTGATTTCCTTTGGACTTTAGTCAATTTAGGCAGCTATCTGGGAAGAAGACTTTTTTTTTGAGACGGAGTCTCGCTGTCTTCCAGGCTGGAGTGCAGTGATCTCGGCTCACTACAAGCTCCGCCTTCCGGGTTCATGGCATTCTGCTGCCTCAGCCTCCCTAGTAGGTGGGACTATAGGCGCCCGCTGGCACTCCTGGCTAATTTTTTGTATTTTTAGTAGAGATGGGGTTTCACTGTGTTAGCCAGGATGGTCTCGATCTCCTGACCTTGTGATCCACCCACCTTGGCCTCCCAAAGTGCTGGGATTACAGGCGTGAGCCACCGCGCCTGGCCGAATTCTTTTTATTAATATTATACTTTTGGTGTTTTCATCTACAGCAGGGTGGAAGCAGGCCTTAAGCACCCAAGCTCTCTACACCTTTCTGCCGCTTAAGTTCTTAGCAAAACCTCAGTAACTCCTAGGCTTTCTCTTTTCCAAGCTAATTTTGAGTAAGTTTGTTAACCTCTTGATGTTCATGTTAAGTACTTAAATGTTAGCTGCCCTAGCTGTTAGTCATGCAAAGGTTCTGTTTTCCGCTTCAGCTGGGCACATCTCCGGGGGCTAATGGGAGGACTTTTAGAATGACAATGTGGTCTGCGTCATTTTATCTTTTCCGTAGTGAGTGTAGCTCTTTCAGTAGTGAATGCCTGTGTTTTACATTTTTGAGATTGTTCCGTTTACCTAAGACAAGAAAGTTGTTATCTTTGTTCTCATTGCCCCCAGGTCCTTGAAGTTAAATTTTTTTTTTTTTTTTGAGACTCAGTCTTGCTCTGTCGCCCAGGCTGGAGTGCAGTGGCGTGATCTTGGTTTACCGCAACCTCCACCTGCCTCCACCATGTTTGGCTAATCAAATGTAACATTCTTAACAAGTCATCCTCCATATTTAAAATGGTTTGTAATTGCAAACTAAAATGGTTTCCAGTTGCAAACCGTAAAAACTTGAAATTCTTAAGTTTGACAGTCAAGATATCTAGTCCCATCGTTCCATCATTTTTCTTCAAAACAAACAGCTTTTCAGGCCTCCCCACCTCCCCGTAAAGACAGAATCTCAGTCTGTTTCCCAGACTGGAGTGCAGTGGCAAAATCCATAGCTCACTGCAGCCTTGAACTCTTGGGCTCAGGAAATGCTCCTGCCTCAGCCTCCTGAGTGGCTGGGACTGCAGGCATGCCACCATGCTTGGCTAATTTTTTCTTTTTTCTTTTTTAGATGGAGTCACACTCTGTTGCCAAGGCAGGAGTGCAGTGGTGCGATCTCGGCTTACTGCAACCTCTGCCTCCTAGGTTCAGGCAAATCTCCTGTCCCAACTTCCTGAGTAGCTAGGATTACAGGCACCTGCCACCACCCCTGGCTAATTTTTGTCTTTTTAGTAGAGACAGGCTTTCATCATGTTGGCCAGGCTGGTCTCGAACTCCTGACCTTAGGTGATCCTGCTGCTTGGGCCTCCCAAAGTCCTGGGATTATGGGCATGAGCCACCTCACCCATCCTGGTTTTCAGGCCTTTGTAGCTAAATAATTTATTCACTCAAGTGACAAATCTCTGCTTCCACAGCTAAA
Organism: Colobus angolensis palliatus; assembly: GCF_000951035.1. Classification (NCBI taxonomy): domain Eukaryota; kingdom Metazoa; phylum Chordata; class Mammalia; order Primates; family Cercopithecidae; genus Colobus; species Colobus angolensis. Next base: position 3,532,241 of record NW_012114733.1, on the reverse strand, counting down.
TACAAAGATCTGTCAGATTTTTCCAAGGCCCGGTGCAGTGGCTCATGCCTGTAATCCCAGCACTTTGGGAAGCTGAGCCAAGAGGATCACCTAAGGTCAGGAGTTTGAGACCAGCCTGGCCAACGTGTTGAAACCTCGCCTCTACTAAAAATACAAAAACTAGCTGGGCATGGTGGCACATGCCTATAATCCCACTTACTTGGGAGGCTGAGGCAGGAGAATCTCTTGAACCCAGAAGGCGGAGGTTACAATGAGCCGGGATCATGCCACTGCACTCCAGCCTGAGTAACAAGAGCAAGACTCTGTGTCACAGTGTTACATTTGTGAGATTCATCTATCTAGGTGGAGGTTTGGTGTCTTTTTTTTTTAATGAGAAGGAGTCTCACATTTGCCCTGATTGGAGTGCAGTGGCCCGGCCAATTTTTTGTATTTTTAATAGAGACAGGATTTCACCATGTTGGCCAAGCTGGTCTTGAACTCCTGACCTCAGGTGATCCACCTGCCTTGGCCTCCCAAAATGCTGGGATTACAGGCCTGAGCTACCTTGCCTAGCCCGATTAAAATCTTTTGATATGAAAAGACTTAGATTCAAAACTGAGCAGAGTAAGGAGAGAGTGGAAACCTGTAAGGCATTCTTCTTGCTGTAGCAGATCTAGCAGAAATAGCTTGGGTCTGAAGAAATAGTTCTGGCACGATTCCTGACCCCCAGATCATAACTAATTTGGTGTGTTCATGAAACAAACAGATGCCACGGCAACTTCATGCTCCCCAGATCTCAGCCACGGTGCTATGAACTTGGACCCTGATCTTCTATTTGTAGTAGCGGTGGCAGTTCCCTTGACAGCTCCTGCTGCAACAGTGTTCTGGGAGACTTCCCTGGGGATCCAGCTGAGAGCCTGCTCTTGCAACCTTCAACAGTGCTGTAACACTAGTCAATATCAAATCCCTTTCTGCTTAAGTTAACCAGAGCAGTGTCTACTATGGGTAATTGAATCATGGCTGATGCAATTATCAAATATAAACTGATGACAATGGCAAGTGGGAAACCTGCTGTTTTACAAATACCAGATGTGCATCACATGGAGGTTTATTCACTCCTATTTGCGTTTTGATAATAATCCTTTCTAATAATTGGTTCCTTGGTGTAATCTTTATGAAATTAACCTGAATGGCTCAAAATTCATTTTGTAGCACTGAATGCAATTACTAATTGAGCTATTTAACCAAAGTAACCAGCCACCTACAACTACTTAATCTTACTGGCCTACTATAGTAGAAGCTCTGAATCACCCTTATCTTAACCAGATAAGGGGTACCATACATTCTCTCTAAAGAACACCACTGACGCTCACACACTTGGCTAAATAGGCTATGCTTATTATTAATATATCCAAGTACCAGTTGAATACTCAGCAAGTCAACAGTATTTCCAATCTAGTTTATGCCAGCTGTGTAAGTATGAGATATATTAAAAATTATGTAAGTAGATTAGCTGTGAATACAACAATGTTATTGTTTCTACCAAATTTAACTTGAATCCTTTGGAAAACACTATTAAAGAAGTGGTAATTTATTTTTAATCTCAAATGAGATGTGGGAATTATAACAGTAAAAAGTTAAGAGATCGGGAATTTGTAAACATCTGCAAGGATTCTGGCTCATATTGCTTCTCAAGTATCCTAATTCTCGTACTACTCTTAAAAACAACCCCCCCCAAAAAAAAAACAAAAGAGAAACTGGCCAGGTGCTGTGGCTCACACCTGTAATCCCAGCACTTTGGGAAGCCAAGGCAGGCAGATCGCTTTGAGCTCAAGAGTCCAAGACCAGCCTGGAAACATGGCAAAACCTTGTCTCTCCAAAAAAATGTGAAAATTAGCCGGATGTGGTGCTTTCCACCTGTAATCCCAGCTACTTGGGAAGGCTGAGGTGGGAGAATTGCTTGAACCCGGGAGGTAGAGGTTGCAGTGAGCCGAGATTGCGCCATTTGCACTCCAGCCTGGACAACAAGAGTGAAACTCCATCTCAAAAAAAAAAAAAGACTGTAATCATATTTGGAATGTCAAATGTAATGTAGATTTCAGCTCTCCAGAGTGCAGTCTCTTGAAGGTGCAGATGCTTCAGGCATCGAGCATGTGATTTTCATTATGCCTGTGATGATTCAGTCTTGGCTTTCTCGTCCCTTCGTCTTTTTTGGGGCCTTGCATTCTCTTGACTCTACTTTTCTCTGCTTATCTCTTTCCTTCTCTCATTCTTTGTTTATGCATATAGCAGACAGTGGGTGTCGTAGCCCCTCATGACATTGTCTTTGCTCTCTAGTTCTGAGTCCCTGGGGAGTAATTGTGCCAGCTTAGTCAATTGTAGTCTGTAGGAGTGGCTGCCTGAATTTACTCCTGTAGGCTGGGAAGCTTCTTTGGGGCAGGGGCTTTTTCTGAATGGTCCTATTACAAGGGCCAAGGTATAGTTGATTGTCATTATTTGCAGTAGTTATGCTCTCTAAAGTCATTATGAACAACGAACTAGTGAATACTGAAATGTTGCTTGTAGTGGAAGTACAAGTTTAGGTTTCTGTCAGCCTCTGTTCAGAACATTTTCATCAATTGATGAATATATAATCTTGTTTTTTGTGTGTTTTCTTTTTAAAGACACTGTATTTAATATATAATTGTTGATTTGTTAACATTGAACTCATGGCCAGCAGCACTGCAACTCATGACTGAACCAACCTTAAGAAACATGTATTTTTGTCATAAGCTATATAGCTATAAGCCATAAACCATACTATTACTGTACTTAGAAACACAAGACAGCGCTTCAGCGTTTTGCTTGGGGGCCATTTTAAGCAGCTAAATGACCAACAGACAGTGCAAAAGTGCAAAAATCATGACACTAAACAGACCATAGAATGGACACTTGTTTGCATTATGAGAGCTGAAACAAGAAAGCCTTTGTTTGGCCTCCGCTGGGAATGTGTGCATTAGGCAATTCAAATTTTTCATTGCTCTGTGCATGTCTGTGAATGACCGTACAAGTGGTGATACAAGTACTGATTTTGGGGTTATAATTTTTTTTTTTTTTGGAGATGGAGCCTTACTTTTGTGCCCAGGATGGAGTGCAGTGCCGTGCTCTTGGCTCACTTGCAACCTCCACTTCCTGGGTTCAAGCTATTCTCCTGCCTCAGCTTCCTGAGTAGCTGGGATTAAAGGTGCCTGCCACCATGCCCAGCTAATTTTTATGCTTTTAGTAGAGACAGGGTTTCATCACATTGGCCAGTCTGGTCTCGAACTCCTGACCTCGGGTGATCTGCCCGCCTTGGCCTGCCAAGTGCTGGGATTACAGGTGTGAGCCACCATGCCCGGCCTGGTTATAAATACATTTATAAATAAATTTGTAGATACGGAATCTATGAATAATGAAGATTGATGATGCGTGTGTGGAGTGTGGATGAGGAGAGCATTTAAAAAGAACGTTGTCAGTTGGTGGGTAGTGTTGCCCGAAAAGCTTTGTAAGGGAGTCAACATGTAAGATAAAGTCTGAAAGATGAGTTTTGCCAGATAGGCACCACTGAGGATAGGACAAGCAAATAGCAAAGCAGTTATGAGTAGAATCTCAGATTAGGCTCAGTTCCCATCTTCTGCTCCTACTAACTTGGGACTTTGAGCAAGCATTTTATTCTCTGTCATTAGTGAAATAGGGATATTCATGGTCACTCTCTCAATGGAGTTCTTATGGGATTTAATGAAGAGAATGAACATTAATGCACTTAACAGATGTCTCGCTCACAGAAAGTATTCGTAACGGCATACACGTGACACATATGTCTATATACAGCACCAGCAAAGGAGGGAAATGGCTTCACTCCCTTGGGAACATCGAGTGGCTTTAAGTGAAGCAAAGGTTTCAAGTGGGCAAAAGGGGTCTTTGAGGGCCAGGGACGGTGGCTCACGCCTGTAATCCCAGCACTTTGGGAGGCCGAGGCGGGCGGATCACGAGGTCAGGATATCGAGACCATCCTGGCTAACACGGCGAAACCACATCTCTACTAAAAATACAAAAAATTAGCCGGGCGTGGTGGCAGGCTCCTGTCATCCCAGCTGCCGGGAGGCTGAGGCAGGAGAATGTTGTGAACCCAGGAGGCGGAGCTTGCAGTGAGCCGAGATTGTGCCACTGCACTCCAGCCTGGGCGACAGAGTGAGACTCCATCTAAAAAAAAAAAAAGAGTTGGGGGGTCTTTGAGGAGGAAGGGGAAAGGCAGGAGCTAGATTCATGGCTCCGTACTGGAACGATATTGAGCTATTGAAGAGTTTAAAAGAGGGATAACATCATCAGTTTTGTGTCCAGAAAGTTTACTTTATGTTTTTGTAGATGTATAGAAGAGAATTGAGGGTGATGAACTAAAGGGAAAATCAGCAAAGGCTCTTGGGGTGGTTGAAGAAAAAAAAACGACAAAAGTCACTCAGGATAGTAATAGTTGGTATGGAGACTAGAGAATGGATATGAAAGATGCTCAGGATGTTTAATTGACTACAAAGGTCGCCACTCAGGCGTGGAGAGTAAGAGAAGGTAGGCTTGGGAAGGCTCTTGGGATTCTGATGTTGGCCTTGCAGTAGAGGATGGGCTTGGTGTATAGGAGATTCTTTCACTTTTCACTTCTTTCTCCACTTTTACCCTGGTGAAAGGTAGCTCCCACTGTTCTTGTTCTAAAGGCTTTTGTGGTGCTTTGTGCTTCCCTTTATTGCAGCACCTGACCTGTGGTATAATAACCACCTGTGTACTTGTTCTTTCCTGCACTTGTAAGCCCTTTGAGGATTAGCTGTGGTCAGTGCTGCCCACAAAGAGGCAACCTAAACTGTGGATGGATTGAATGAGTAAGGACTGAGACTGGGATAGAGAAGCAGATTTTGGAGGACAGATTCCTTTTTATCCTTGTTAAGTTTCAAATTCATTGTTGTCTCTATACAGCTTTATATTCATCTTCAAATGGTTGTGCCAGCAGGCACTTAGATTTACTGGACTGAGATTCATGGGAGAGAGGCCCAGGTAGCATTTTTCCGAGGTATTGGGAAGGACAGTTGAGGCCAGCGTGGATGAAGTCTCCCATAATGTCTATGTTTGGTGGAAAGGGAAGATGACTGCAGAAAGGGCCTTGCAGCATACCAGTAGTGGAGGGGTTGGCTGAGGAGTTAGGGGCATGGAAAGGAGTTCTAGAGAGGGCAGTGACCATCAGAGAGTGAGGAGGGGCTAGTTTCCTGCCACCCACAAAAGCTGTGCCTGGAGAGGCTTTTCCGGTTCAGAGGCTGCAGAAGGGTGGGTAAGAGGACTAAAAACAACATAATGGTTGTAGCAATTAAAAAGTCACTGGCAATTTTTTCTGGCATGATTTCAATCCACCGGTGAAGGCAGACATCAGATTGCAGTGGGGATGAAGATTTGAGTTAGGAGGTGAACTGGACAAAGTGAGTGGAGGCCATTCTCTGTTGGGATTTGTCTGTGAGAGGTTAGACAGAGAAGGCTGTAGCTTGGGTGAGTCTAGGAGGGGGCATGGTATACAGGAAGCCTTTGAAAATTATGTGGGAGAAATTTGAGCATCTGTAGGCAGTGAGGAAGAAACTCATCGAAGATATTTAATTTGAATTTTTTTTTCTTTCTTTCAAAGCCAGCATGCAGATGTTACTATAACCTGGCAATATGCTAAATTCTTACATTTAGTGGCCTATTGGACCCCCATCACAATGCAGTTGGTTAGGTGATGTTACCCCATTTTACTGATGGGGAAGCAGAGGCCTTGTTTAAGTAACTTTCCTGAGGTCACACAGCTACTAAGTGGAGGGGGCATGTGGGAGGGATTAAAATCCAGTTATTTTTTTCTGGTCCTGAGGAGAAAATAAAAATCCAGTTAGATGTGTTATGTCCTGCCTCAGCCTCCCAAGTAGCTGGGACTACTGTTACGTGCCACCACGCCTGGCTCATGTTTTTGGTATTATTAGTAGAGACAGGGTTTCACCGGGTCAGCCAGGCTCATTGTGAACTCCTGACCTCCAGTGGTCCACCCGCCTTGGCCTCCCAAAATGATGAGATTACAGGTGTGAGCCACCACACTCGGCCCACTTTTTTTGTTTGTTTGTTTTTTTTGAGACGGAGTCTCGCTCTGTGGCCCAGGCTGGAGTGCAGTGGCCGGATCTCAGCTCACTGCAAGCTCCGCCTCCCGGGTT
>NW_012114733.1:3517761-3525982 GCF_000951035.1 Colobus angolensis palliatus | reverse complement strand
CGGCTAATTTTTTTTTTTGTATTTTTTAGTAGAGACGGGGTTTCACCGTGTTAGCCAGGATGGTCTTGATCTCCCGACCTCGTGATCCGCCGTCTCGGCCTCCCAAAGTGCTGGGATTACAGGCTTGAGCCACCGCGCCCGGCCTTCGGCCCACATTTTATAGCAAAAGAAAGAGGAAAAAAAATTCTTTTCGGTCTAGGATCCAAGGTGCTCTGTCTGAGAACTATCTCCTTGAGTCTGCTCTTCCATTCCTACCCCTGGCCTCAGCAGGCTGGTGGAACAAGATGGAGTGTTGATCAGAATGGGATGAAAGGGATGAAATAAAAGCTGCCTGGACTTCTGAGAGAGAAATGAGGCCTGGCTCAGTCAAAAATGGTCAGGGGGCTTAGGGAGTTTCTTTGCTGTGTTGCTTACTAACTTGGGGCCCAGGCCTGGGGGGCCCTTTCAAGCCCTCTTGTGGTTCAATAACTGGGTAGATGTGCTAATGGTTAATGGAGAGTTGTGGAGGTGGCCTGCAACTTCCCTTTTCCTCCCCAGCTTATAAACATTTGAGAACGATGAAGTTAGATGAGAAGTCTTAGTATTAGGAGCTTTGCTGTTGATAAAGCTAAGATTGGAGAACGTGGTCCTCTTCTCCTTTCCCTCCAGTCTGGCCCTTCATGCCTGTATTAGTTTCCTAGGGCTAATGTAACTAATTATCACAAACTGGGATGGCTTAAAGCAAGAGAAGTCTATCTTTTCACAGTTCTGGATGCTAAAGGTCAAAATCAAGGTGTTGGCAGGACCATGTTTTCTCTGAAGGATTTAGGGAGGAATCTGCTCAGTGCCTTTCTTGTGGTTTCTTGTGTTTGCTGGGAGTCCTTGGCATTCCTTGGCTTGCAGCTGCATGACTCCAGTCCCTTTCTCCATCTTCACATGGCACTCTTTCCTGTGTCTCTTCTCTTCCTCTTTTTTTTTTTGAGATAGAGTCTCACTCTGTCACACAGGCTGGAGTGCGGTGGTACAATCTCGGCTCACTGCAAACTCTGCCTCCCGGGTTCAAGCAATTCTCCTGCCTCAGCTTCCCCAGTAGCTGGGATTGCAGGCACCTGCCACCTTGCCTGGCTAATTTTTTTGTATTTTTAGTAGAGACAGGGTTTCGCCATGTTGGCCAGGCTGGTCTTGAATTCCTGACCTGGTGATCTGCCCGCCTTGGCCTCCCAAAGTGCTGGGATTACAGGCATGAGCCACTGTGCCTGGCCTCTTCTCTTCCTAAAAGGACACCAGTCATAGTGGATCAGGGCCGACCCTAATCAAATATGATCTCATGTTAACTTGATTACATTTGCAAAGACTGTATTTCCAAATAAGGCCACATTCACAGGTGTTGGGGCTTAGGTTTCAGCGTGTCTTTTGGGGGGAAACAAAAGTCAGTCCCTAAAAATGCCCAACCAAAGCAGTGTGCAGAGCAGAAGCTTGGTTGGCTCCTGTGAGGCCACACCCAGTGTGCTGAGTGTTGGGATTGAAAGGCCAGACTCCATTACCTCAGGTGGGGCCCAGAATCCTTTTTCTAGCCAAAGACGTAGTCCGCTAACTGCGAGTGCCTGGGTTCCTAGAGGGCTGTGTTTTAAAGTAGATACTGAAGTGTTCTCTTCAGAGGCAGTTAGCAGTGCACATCAGTTCTTTGGCCAACTTTGTTGAAAAAACTAATACATGATGAGAGCTGTCAGTTTTTACTCCTCCCACAGAAGTTGTTTAAGAGAATACAAGTCAGAAACACAGGTGTACACAGGGAAGGAAGGCATTGTCAGATAGAGTATTACATTTGACCGGAAAGCATCAACCTTGGTTTCTTTTTTATTACAAATAAAGACACATTCTCATTAGAACAAAGAGAGTAGATGTTTGTCCTTTATCATAATGTAAAAAATTTCAGAAACAAATATGGGCTGTTATATGAGTTTGTGCTGGACTTTATTCAATGGAAAGGTCTTTAGCTTATTAAAAAAATTATTAGGGTACTTGCTATAAATCTTGTTTTTGCTGTAGGTGGTCTCAGAAACATTGAAGACCAGCTCTGTGGAAGCAAGATAACAGTTGCCATCAGAGATAGTATTGTCTTTCACTTTGGGGACTCAGTCAAAAGAAGGGTAGCATTTAAAAAAATGATTATCACCTTCAGCTAAAAATCATACTGGTGCTTGTTGTAAGATAGACCTCTCTTCCTATGACGTGGAAACATTACTGGAAGAACATTTTAAACTTCTGTTTCTTCTTGGTTCAGAAAAATAAAGGTAAAAGAGAAACAAGAGGGACTGGGGATTTAATTGTAGCATGATTAAGTTTAGTAATAATAAATATGGACTAGGAGGAGCTCTAGGAATGGAACGTTTATTAATATAAATACCTTTTAAATGTAATGAATATAAGTAGGCACCCCCCCAAAAAAGAAGTGAAAATGGCTATGTGTGTTCAAAAATGATCACTGTCACTAACAATCAAATAAATGAAACTTAACCAGACTTTTTTGCCTATCATATTGGCAAAGATCTGGGTGGTATAGTAGGTGTTAGATCATTTAACATATTTAAAATTTTATGATTATCCTATGTTAACTTCAAAGATAGAAAAAGGTCTAAAACCTAAGCTACCTAGGTCTTTGTATATCTGATTTGTAGGTAGAAATAGTTTTGTGTAATCAAGGGAGTAGTGATGCTAGAAACTGGCAGAGTATATTTCCTAGACCAGTTAGCAAACTAGGTCAAAGGCTAGATTTAATTCTAGTAGCTGTTAATTTGCTGCATGTCTTAATCTCGGTGTCTGAATTTCTTGTCAGAGCCATTTTTCGTTTGTCTGTTTTTTGAAACGGTGTTTCTCTCTGTCACCCAGGCTGGAGTTCAGTGGCAAGGTCTTGGCTCACTGCAACCTCCGCCTGTGGGGTTCAAGTGAGTCTCATGCCTCAGCCTCCCTAGTAGCTCGGATTACAGGTACGCACCACCACGCCTGGCTAATTTTTGTATTTTTAGTAGAGACAGGGTTTTGCCACGTTGGCCAGGCTGGTCTCAAACTTCTGACCTCAGGTCATCCGCCTACCTCGGCCTCCCAAAGTGGTGAGCCGCCATGCCCAGGCCCAGAGCCATTTTTCTGTTGCTTAGACCAGAAATTTTGATTCCTATTTCTCTTCTGTCAAGAAATTGTGTTCATAATATATTTGCAATCTGCAATCTGACCATTTCCCTCTTCCCATCCTGGGTCCAAGCTACCATCTTAACTTGCCTGAGTTAGTGTGAATTGCCTCCTTGTTGACCTCCCTGCTTCCAGCCTTGTCCTTTTTTGACACAAGAGCCAGAATGTGATTTATGATATGTGAGCCAGCTCACTTCTCTGCTTCAGCCTGTCCAGAAGAGTTTCCTTAGAGACAGCCTTATCTCCTTAAAGGGAAATGGATGTTTGAGTACCAGGAACTGGATGACTAAGAGGGGGAGGAACCCCAGGAATCAGTTCCCATCTCATGCAGAGTAAATGCCAAACTCCTTTTCTCCCCAGTTTCATCTCTCACCATTCTCCTTGCTTACTGAGTTCCAGCCACACGCATCTCTTTGCTGTTCCTTGAAGAGTCCAATAGTCTCTTTCCTTGTTACCTCAGCCTAAAATGCTTTTCTTCTAGGTATCTGTATGATTGATTCCCTCCTTCAGCCATTTGTCCCTCCAAAGTGCCTTCCCTTGCCTACCCTGTGTAAAATAGCCACCCCTCCCCTTTGCACTCTGTCCCCTTACCCTTGGTTCTTCTTCATAGCATACACTTTTTATTGTCTGTTTCATTCTGTTAATGTCAGGACTTTGTTCCCTGGTGAATGACTACCGAGCATTCAGCATTCAGTAACTATTTGTTGAATGACTCAGTGGATTTCCATTTTCCTAGTGGCTTCTTCCTCTGCCTAGAGAAATGCTCAGGCCACCCTTGTTCTTTAGCCTGTTGAAGATGAACACTGCCTTCTGTGTACCAAATGTTTCTGCAGAGGTGATCTATGGGCTTTTTCCCTGTATCACTGCCCAGATTTTTCTGTTGCATTATTCTTTACCAGTCATGCAGGCAAATCTGTTTTCTAAGTAACTTTTCTGTGTTTGGGACTAGTGCTTTCCTTTTCCTGAATTTGGTATCATTATGTAAATATGTTAACAATTTGGCACTTATTCCGTCATTCAGCTGGCAAATAATTATTGCAGCAGATACTGTGAGCCAGGCTGGAGTGCCAGACTGTATGCTAGGACTTAAAGAGGTGGTGAGCCGGCATTTCCCTGGAGGAGCTGATGGCTCAGTGGGTGGTTGGAAGTGCCAGCAACTGGGACAGGCAACTGCTATAATGAACGCAGAGAGAGGGAGTTGGGAACACAGTGATGGGTCAGGCAGGCCTGTTCCAGAGGATTAGGAATCTCAAGGGTGTGCAGGAGTTTGTCAGGTGAGGAAGCAGGCAGAGGCTGCTATGAGGGGAAGGAATAACGTACAGAAACACAGAAAGCTTTGCTTGTTTACAGAAGCATGAGTCAGTGAGTATTGTTGGAGCATAAAGTACAGTGCAGACAGTGATGATGGATGAGGCCATAGTAGTTAGGCGAGGGCCAAATCCAAATTGTTTTGTTTTTTTTGAGACAGGGTCCCACTCTTTCACTCAGGCTGGAGTGGGAGTGCAGTGGCACAATCTTGGCTCACTGCAGCCGTCTGCCCCCTGGGGTGGTAAAGCAATCCTTCCGTCTCAGCCTCTGAGTAGCTGAGACTATAGGTGCCCGCCACCACACCTGGCTAATTTTTTTTTTTTTTTGAGATGGCGTTTTGCTCTTGTTGCCCAGGCTGGGCTCACTGCAAACCTCCATCTCCCAGGTTCAATCGATTCTCCTGCCTCAGCCTCCCTAGTAGCTCGGATTATAGGCATGTGCCACCACGCCTGGCTAATTTTTGTATTTTTAGTAGAGACTAAAGGGTTTAGGGTTTCTCCATGTTGGTCAGACTGGTCTCAAACTCCCAACCTCAGGTGATCTGCCCACATCGGTCTCCCAAAGTGCTGGGATTACAGACATGAGCCACCGTGCCTGGCCACGCCCAGCAAATTTTTGTATTTTTTTGTAGAGACAGGGTTTTACCATGTTGCCCAGGCTGGTCTCCAACTTCTGGGCTCAAGTGATCTGCCTGCCTTGACCTCTCAAAGTGCTGGGATTACAGGTGTGAGCCACTGCGCCTGGACCAGATCCAGATGCTTCTAAAGGACTGTGTGTTTACTATATAGAGTGAGGCTGCTATCCTGAAGCCCATGGATTTGGGGGTGTATACGTGTCTACACGTGAACAGAGGCATGTAGGAAGGTAGCCTAGAAGGTTTTTCCCTGTTGAAAGCCCCCTTCCTGAGGCAGGGAGAATCCAGAATATTTTCTACCATGTGTTAATATATTTTCGGACGGATTATTTTCTCCTTTGGATTGTAAGTTCCTAAAGGGCGATGAGGTTTAATTTTTATGAATCTCCTACCTCCTGACGTGTGCATTGTGAGATAGATGCTCATTTAAACTTTCTAGGCTGGGTGTGGTGGCTCACGCCTATAATCCCAGCACTTTGGGAAGCCAAGGCAGGTGGGATCGCCTGAGGTCAGGAGTTTGAGATCAGCCTGGCCAACATGGCAAAACCCCGTCTCCTCTAAAAATACAAAAATCAGCTGGGCGTGGTGGCATGCACCTGTAATCCCAGCTACTCTGGAGGCTAAGACAGGAGAATCACTTGAACCCAGGAGGTGGAGGTTGCAGTGAGCAAAGATCATGCCACTGTACTACAGCCTGGGTGACAGAGTAAGACTCCGTCTTAAAAAACAAAACAAAAAAAACTTTATTTTTGGAGTATAGTGGCACGATCTCAGCTCACTGCAACCTTGGCCTCCTGGGTTCAAGTGATTCTCCTGCCTCAGCCTCCTAAGTAGCTGGAATTAAAGGTGTCTGCCACCACACCTGGCTAATTTTTATATTTTTAGTGGAGACAGGGTTTTGCCATGTTGGCCAGGCTGATCTCAGACTCCTGACCTCAGGTGATCTGCCTGCCTTGGCCTCCCAAAGTGCTGGGATTATAGACGTGAGCCACTGCCCACTGCACCCAGCTAAACTTTATTTTTCTTTTTTGTTTGGGACGGAGTTTTGCTCTTGTTGCCTAGACTGGTGTGCAGTGACGTGATCTTAGCTTGCTGCAACCTCTGCCTCCCAGGTTCAAGTGATTCTCCCACCTTAGCCTCCCAAGTAGCTGGGATTACAGGCATGTACCACCACGCCTGGCTAATTTTGTATTTTTAATAGGGGTTTCTCCTTGTTGGTCAGGCTGGTCTCGAACTCCCGACCTCAGGTGATCCTCCTGCTTTGGCCTCCCAAAGTGCTGGGATTACAGGCGTGAGCCACCTTGCCCAGCCAAACTTGCTTTGAACGAATAATGACTACATCACTATCTGTAGCCCTGCTCTGTTTTTTCTTTTTTTGAGACAGTCTCACTTTGTCGCCCAATCTGGAGTGCAGTGGCGCGATCTCGGCTCACTGCAAGCTCTGCCTCCCGGGTTCACTCCATTCTCCTGCCTCAGCCTCCTGAATAGCTGGGACTACAGGTGCCTGCCATCACGCCCAGCTAATTTTTTTTTGTATTTTTTAGTAGAGATGGGGTTTCACTATGTTAGCCAGGATGGCCTCGATCTCCTGACCTCAAGTGATCCGCCCGCCTGGGCCTCCCAGAGTGTGGGGATTACAGGCTTGAGCCACGCCCCGGCCAGCCTTGCTCTGTTTTAACCTCTTACTATCTCATAACGTTTCACCCTTTTGTCTGCCCCATCCCTCACTTTCAATTTTTCTATTAGGCAGATTAAATTCAGAAACAAAGAAAAAAGAGGAAAACTTTGTTCCAGGAGGATTTGTTGTTTGTGCTGTCAGATGCCAGGTCCTAATGGATTTAGAAGAAGGTTGGGGTGGGACTCATTCCTGAGGCAGCCACTTCAGTGCTTCTTTGCATTCTCTGTGCCTGTTTCTTGATAGGTGCTCAATAAATGTTTGCTGAAGGAATCATCCTGTTTATTGACAGCAAGACTAAGCCTGTGTTTTCATAGTAAAACTTGCCTACTTTTCTACTTTGATCTCCTATAATCTTTCCTTTCTATGCTCCAGACACATCATTAAACTCTTCATTCCAGCAGTACTTCCAGGTATTTCCGTTGCCTAGAGTGCCCTCTGTCTTGTCTGGCCAACTCCTATACCTTCTTATAAGACTTAACTCTTCTCCTTTCTGGGAAAATGATTGCTCATTAACCCAGGTGGAGTTAGTTACTTCTTCCTATGTACATTTTTTTTTTTTTGAAATATAGTGTCACTCCATCACCCAGGCTGGAATGCAGTGGCACAATCTCGGCTCACTGCAACCTCTGCCGCCCAGGTTCAAGTGATTTTCCTGCCTCAGTCTCCCTAGTAGCTGGGACTACAGGCGTGTGCCACCACGCCCGGCTAATTTTTTGTATTTTTAGTAGAGATGGGGTTTTACCATGTTGCCCAGGGTGGTCTTGAATTCCTGGCCTCAAGTGATCTGCCCGCCTCCAAAGTGCTGGGATTACAGGCGTGAGCCACCACTCCCAGCCCCTGTGTACATTTTTATGTTGACGTTTGTTCAGCCTCTAGACTGCTTGGAAGGTGAAGACAAATCCATCCCTTTCTGTCTCCATCCTCCTCCTTTTCTGTGTCTTGCCTGGTGCCTGGCGATTTTGCTGAATGGAGAACTTGTTAATTACTGTAGGAAGGCATGATATGACAATCTGGAAGCACACCTGAGTAAACTCTAATGATTTTTAACCTTCTCTACTCAGCCTAGACTAGGCCTTTGTACAGGTGCGTATGTGAGTGAGAGTCTGTTTCAGAACTGGTAGATAGTAGCAACATCTTTTGTAAACTTGCAAGGTTAGAAAATTCATTTTTACAGCCAGACACGGTGGCTCATGTCTGTAATCCGAGCACTTTGGGAAGCCAGGGCGGGTGGATCACCTGAGGTCGGGAGTTCGAGACCAGCCTGTCCAACATGGATAAACCCCATTTCTAGTAAAAATACAAAATTAGTCGGGCGTGGTGGCCCATGCCTGTAATCCGAGCTACTCGGGAGGCTGAGGCGGGAGAATTGCTTGAGCCCAGGAGGTCAAGGCTGCGGTAAGCCGAGATTGTGCCATTTCGTTTTTTTTTTTTTTTTT
>NW_012114733.1:3515848-3517581 GCF_000951035.1 Colobus angolensis palliatus | reverse complement strand
CTGTTAGCCAGGATGGTCTCGATCTCCTGACCTCGTGATCCGCCCGTCTCGGCCTCCCAAAGTGCTGGGATTACAGGCTTGAGCCACCGCGCCCAGCCTGAGATTGTGCCATTTCACTCCAGCCTGGGTAACAGGAGCGAAACTCCGTCTCAAAAAAAAAGAAAAAAAAATTTATTTTTACGTCTGGGCTTGGTGGCTCACATCTATCTATAAATCCTAGCACTTTGGGAGGCCGAGCTTGGCAGATTGCCTGAGGTCAGGAGTTCAAGAGCAGCCTGGCTAACATGGTGAAACTCCATCTCTACTAAAAATATAAAAAAAAGTAGCCCTGCATGGTGGCGGGCGCCTGTAATCCTAGCTACTTGGGAGGCTGAGGCAGGGGAATCGCTTGAACCTGGGAGGCGGAGGTTGCAGTGAGCTGAGATCGCGCCACTGCACTCCTACCTGGGCAATATAGCGAGATTGTCTCAAAAAAAAAAAAAAAAGAAAATTTATGTATTTATTTTTTATTTCTTTATTTTTTGATACAGAGTCTCGCTCTGTTGCTCAGACTGGAGTCTCACTCTGTCGCCCAAGCTGGAGTGCAGTGGCGAGATCTTGGCTCACTGCAACCTCCACCTCCCAGGTTCAAGCGATTCTCCTGCCTTAGCCGCCTGAGTAACTGGGATTACAGGCATGCACCACCATGCCCGGCTAATGTTTGTACTTTTAGTAGAGATGGGGTTTCACCATGTTGGCCAGTCTGGTCTTGAACTCCTGACTTTGTGATCTGCCCGTCTCAGCTCCGCAAAGTGCTGGGATTACAGGTGTGAACTACTGCGCCCGGCCCAGAAAATTTATTTTTACTTGGAAGGGTTTTGAGGAGGCTAACAGTACAGTCAGATCAGTGATTCTCTGCCAAGCATAGGGAACTTGGCAAGAGGAATGACTAGAGGCCCTTGTTTGTTCGGGGGGGTTCAGGCAGAGATGAGGGAGTGAGACGGGTAGAAGGGAATGGGAAGTGACTGAAAGAGAAGGGTTCCTGCTGGGGGAGCTGACATACTGTTTGTTAAACACGACCTAAAGCACATAATAATTCAGTTCTGTTAACCCTGTTGTCTTCTCTGCAGACACTGCCCTAGCCATCATGGAGGTGGCCGAGGCGGAAAGTCCTCTGAACCCCAGCTGTAAGATAATGACCTTCAGACCCTCCATGGAGGAGTTTCGGGAGTTCAACAAATACCTCGCATACATGGAGTCTAAAGGAGCCCATCGCGCGGGTCTTGCAAAGGTGATTTTCCTTAGATGCTTTAAATGAAAAACAATCATGGCCGTTAATTTATGTTCTTAGTTTTCATGATGTGGGACATTGTTTCTGAAGGAAGAAATTTGCAAAATCTTTGTTCTTGTTAATCCATGTGAAACATTTGATTTCTTCAAATAGTAATTATCTCATTTTTCTTTAACTATTCATACTAGATTGTCTTCTAAGGCTTAAAAAGAAAAATCAAAACCAACCAAGGGTGGCTCGTGGAAACCAAGGACATCCATGTATGGGTTTCAGAGGTGTGAGCGTATTCATATTTTTTGTTTGTTTCTTTGTAGACAACAATTATTAACCTGAAGCCTAACCACAGTTTCTCTCTCCTTTCCTTCTTCTTTCCTTCTTTTTTTTTTTTTTTTTTTTGAGATGGAGTCTTGCTCATCACCTAGGCTGGAGTGCAGTGGCACAATCTCGGCTCACTGCAAGCTCC
>NW_012114733.1:3509435-3515701 GCF_000951035.1 Colobus angolensis palliatus | reverse complement strand
TTTTTTGAGACAGTGTTTCACTCTTGTCGCCCAGGCTGGAGTGCAATGATGTGATCTTGGCGCACTGCAATCTCTACCTCCTGGGTTCAAGTGATTCTCCTGCCTTAACCTCCTGAAGTAGCT
Organism: Colobus angolensis palliatus; assembly: GCF_000951035.1. Taxonomy (NCBI): domain Eukaryota; kingdom Metazoa; phylum Chordata; class Mammalia; order Primates; family Cercopithecidae; genus Colobus; species Colobus angolensis. The sequence goes on along the minus strand of NW_012114733.1, from coordinate 3,515,578 downwards.
GGGATTACAGGCGCCTGCCACCATGCCCCACTAATTTTTTTGTATTTTTAGTTGAGACAAGGTTTTACCATGTTGGCCCGGCTGGTCTGGAACGCCTGGCCTCAGGTGATCCATCTGCCTTGGCTTCCCAAAGTGTGGGGATTAAAGGAGTGAGCCACCGCGCCCGGCCTTTTTTTTTCTCCATATGATACTTATTGATATATTTTATCATATAATAATGCCATGTAATGCATCAGTTTAAAGTGTGCCATTCAGTGGTTTTGAGTATATTCACAGAATTGTGCAACCATCACCTCTATTGAATTCTATAACATTTTCATCATCTCCCAAAGAAACTTCATATGCATTAAGCAGTCATTCCCGATTCCCTGCTATCACCCCCAGCCCATAGGCAACCACAAACTGACTTATTCTGTCTCTACATTTGCCAATTCTCTTTCTGGTTATTTGTTCACCAAATGTGGAGGGTGCCTACTATGTGCCAGACACTATGCCAGGTGCTAGAGGTAGGGATGTGGGGGAACAGAACATACAATGTTCCTGCCCCCATGGAGCTTACATTCTAGTGGTAGCATCTTACAATGATGAAATAAGGACATTTAAGCACAGATCCAAAGGATAAAAAGAAACCAGCCTTTTCAAGATGTGGGGGCAGAAAGAATAGCAAGTCCAGAGGCCTGAAGGCTGACCTGTACTTCGTGGCTGGGAGGAATAGGAAGGTGGTCAGTGGAATTGTCTGGCCGTAGTAAGGCATTTGGGATTTTAAGTGTAGACGGAAGCACTGACAGGTTTAAAGTGGGAGAGGAAGATATGGTGGCTGTTTGTTTCTTTCTTTTGCTATTTTTGGGACATTATTTTGAAAAGATCACACTGGTTCCTATGTGAAGAGTGAATTTGGTGTTGTCGGGGCAGAGCACAAATAAAGCACCTTGTCTGGGATGGTTGTATTTATCTAGTGAGGAGCCAGTGGTGACCCAGACCAGTGAAGATGGGATAAGTTGTCTTTGGTCTGGATATGTTTGAAAATAATCATCCTATTCTTACAGGTGCCAAATAATATTCTTAAAAAAAAAAAAATGATAGCAACTTAAGCCTTGTGGGTGTAAGTGACATTCCCAGAGTCATAGGGGTGGTCAGTGAGGTACTGAGGAGTGCATTGCACATTTGGATGCATAGGTCCAAAGTAGGATCTTTGAAAGAGAGAGATCCATTATATAATATAATTCATCGTCCAACTTGAGATGATTTGTGTGTCCCTTCTATAATGTAAATCTATTTTAATTTAAAAATTTCCCATGGAAGAATATATTTTATTGCACTTATTTCAATTTATTGTTGTTCTAAATGTTAAATTTATAATCTGGGTTTCTGTAGACTTGTCAGTATCACTGCATAAATCCGTGAGCCCTGACAGAGCCTGCTGCCAGGCTGAACCACTCACTCAGTTGCACTTAGGTAAAGTGTTCTCCTTCAAATCCCCAGCTGTGGAGGTCAGATCCCCAGCTGTGGAGGTCAGATAGCATGGAAAACAGAAGATAGTTGAGGAGAGAACTTCCGAAACTATTGGGATTGGTGGTCCACTCTTCCTGCAAATGGACCTGATGCTACTTGTAACCCACTACTTTACTGTTTCTGGTATCTCTACCCTGAGGTGGTCTGTAATTAGATTGTGTGTGTGTGTGTGTTTTTTTTTTTTGTTCTTTCTATTTGAGGTGGAGTCTCGCTCTGTCGCCCAGGCTGGAGTGCAGAGGCGTGATCTCAGCTCACTGTAACCTCTGCCTCCCAGTTTCAAGTGATTCTCCTGCCTCAGCCTCCTGAGTAGCTGAGATGACAGGCATGTACCACCACGCCCGGATAATTTTTTTTTTTTTTTTTTTTTTAGTAGAGACGGGGTTTCACCGTGTTAGCCAGGCTGGTGTCGATCTCCTGACCTCGCGATCCGCCCGTCTCGGCCTCCCAAAGTGCTGGGATTACAGGCTTGAGCCACCGCGTAATTTTTGTATTTTTAGTAGAGACAGGGTTTCACCATGTTGACCAGGCTGGTCTCGAACTCCTGACATCGATCTGCCCACCTTGGCCTCTCTTTAAGTCCTGGGATTTTAGGCGTGAGCCACTGTGCCCAGACATGTATCTTGTTACAGTTCATGTCCTTCCTAGAAAATTGTTTTGTTTTTCTCTTTTTGAGAGAAGAGTCTCATTTTGTCACCCAAGTACAGTGGCATCTTATTGGCTCACTGCAGTCTCAACCTACCAGGTTCAAGCGATCCCCCTCCCTCAACCCTGCAATTAGCTGGGATTACAGGTGGGCACCACCATGCCTGGCTAATTTTTGTACTTTTTGTACAGCCATGTTACCTAGGCTGGTCTCGAACACCTGGGCTCAAGTGATCTGCCCGTTTTGGCCTCCCAAAGTGCTGGGATTATAGGCATGAACCACTGTTCCTGGCCCCTTCCTAGAAAACTTTAAAAATTTGGGAATAGTAAGTTGAGTGAAAATTAATTAGGGGTGGGTGAGAGAGAGAGCGAACAAGATAAAGAGAAAACAAAGGGAAACTAAAGCTTTTTAATGACTTTCTCAGATGACCTATCCTTAGTTTAACTTCTTTATTGGGTTAGCTCATCAACAAAAAAAATCTCATTTGGGCTGGGTGTGGGGCTCACGCCTGTAATCCCAGCACTTTGGGAGGCTAGGGCAGGTGGATCACTTAAAGTCAGGATGGCCAACATGGTGAAACCCCATCTCTACCAAAAATACAAATTTTAGCCATGCATGGTGGTGGGTGCCTGTAGTCCCAGCTGCTCTGGAGGCTGAGCCAGGACAATCGCTTGAACCCAGGAGGCGGAGGGCAGAGGTTAGGGATAACCATCTCTTCTCCTCTCTGGGCTCTGAATGCAGCCCTTTGTCCTGTTCTCTCCCACTTTTGTTTCTGGAAAACATGTACTATGTTCCACTGGGATTAGTAGAGTGTCCTGTGGTAGGGTGGCACGTTCAGTAACTTTAGAAGAGGAAACAGCAGCCCTCACAAGGGAGCTGCATGCACACAGAGTACACCTGCGTCGCTGTCTGCATTGTGTAACAGAATAAAGTTAATGAGAACTATGATTACAAAACACACCTGAGTCCAGACCGTGCCTCGTTTTTAAAATTGAGACTCATTGACAAAGTTGGAGATATTCATTTATTCAATCCTGTGATAATTTCCTATTACTCATTATTAGGAATACAACAAACTGTTTCAAATCATTTTTGCCATGTTTGACGTCAAGTCACATAAGCTCAGTTTTACCTACTTTCCCTCTTGTTCTGGAAGTTGCAATAGTAGCAAATGTATAAAACTGTACCAAATCAAATCATATTATAAAAATCAAGACTGCATTAATGAAACTGGTTTGCTTTGGGGGCTAGTCCTGGGGAACCGAGCCACCCATGATATTCTTTGTTAATGCCCTATTTTTTTTTTTCTTGAGACAGGGTCTTTTCCTGTTACTCAGGCTGGATGGTGTGATCATGGCTCACTGCAGCCTTGACCTCCCAGGCTCAAGCAAGTATCCTCCCAAGTAGCTGGAACTCAGCCTCCCATGTAGCTGGGACTACCCATGCCTGGGTGATTTTTTAAAAAAATTTTTTGTAGAGATGGGGTCTGCTGTGTTACCCAGACTGAGTCTTGAACTCCTGAGCTCAAGTGATCCTCCCACCTTGGCCTCCCACAGTGCTGGGATTACAGGCATGAGCCACTGTGCCTGGCACTATTAATCCACTATTGACAACATTTAATGGATTGGTCTTAATTTATGATTTGAGTAAATTGGTTGAGTAGGTCCAATAGTAGTGACTGTAGCCTCAGATGACAGTCGGTCTTGGTTTTTCTCTTCCCCATTTTTTAGATTCATGCTTTAGATTTAACGTTTATTTTTTGAGTGGAAGGTTTGACACTGTGACTGTCTGCAAAGTTGATGGTCAGGTTGGGAAAATGAAAAGAAGTGACAGTCTCTTCAAATGTGAAACTTGTAGTGTTTTTGTGGAAGGAGATTATGATGAACCTTTTTTATATATGAAGTGGGTGAAATTTGTTCCCAACAGAAATCTGAACATAGATTGTTCTGGACCGTAGCTTATGCATATCATGTAGTTTTATGAACAGCCAAGAGAGTGCAAATAGCTATCTTTGCCCACAAGGTGAAGAAAGATTGTAAGAAGCACCACTCTTTCCCTTCCTTCTCCTTCCTCAGTAAGTAGATGGTAGAAATTGCAATTCATTTCAAGACAAGTAGTGCAAATGCACATTTTAGCAGAAAATTTCCCATAGGGAATAGGGGCCAGGCTGAGTTTGCGGGGATGGTGATAAGAGAAGTTATATTCTATTTTGATATAATCAGGAAGGTGAACTTCAGGAGGATGGCTTTCCCTCATTTAGATTAAGTAAACATAAAGATTTAACTTTGGAATCTTTTAAAGACCTCAGTATGTTGTGTTTCCCTATGCAAGAAAATCTGATGTCTTAGGATTTCAAATTATAGTTAAAATAAGATTTTTGTTATAGACCTGAACTTCTGAAAATATATTCCATTCGAACTCTTTAATTGAAATGAAATGGACTTGTACACAAAAGCACAAGGCAATATTTGGGTTTTTGTAAGTTTATTGTATGCCTTGCTTCTCTTTCTTTAGAAAACTGCTACAAAATGTTTTATAGGCAAGCAACTGCCTTTTTCTTTTTAAGACAAAAACATATTTAATTCTACACATAATATTAATTTTGATTGTGGATATCTTTATTGCAAATGAAGAGCCTGAATAAATCTATGTTCATTTTTAAAAAATTATTCTGGCTTATTTCTGAGGAAAAAAGTTTTTATAACATTCTTAAATACAGTGCCCATCGCCTTTCACTATGTCATCAAGACAATGGAGTAAGGTTAACCATATTCATGTAGTCTGATCTTATGCTTTTCAAATATTGAGTGTGGCTGGCATGGTGGCTCATGCCTGTAATCCCAGCACTTTGGGAGACCAAGGTGGGAGACTTGCTTGAGCCCATGAGTTCGAGACCAGCCCTGGCAACATAGCGAGACCACATCTTTACAAAAAAAATTAAAATAAAAAAAAAAAGCCAGCCACGGTGACTCACGCCTGTAATCCCAGCACTTTGAAAGGCCAAGGTGGGTGGATCACTTGAGGCCAGGAGTTTGAGATCAGCCTAGCCAAAATGGCAAAACCCTGTCTCTACTAAAAATACAAAAATTAGTTGGGCATGGTGGTACACATTTGTAATCCCAGCTCCTCGGGATGCTGGTACATGAGAATCACTTGAACCTGAGAGGCTGAGGTTGCAGTGAGCTGAGATTGCTCCACTGCACTCTAGCCTGGGCAACAGAGTGATACTATCTCAAAAAGCAAACAAACAAATAAACAAACAAAAAAATAACTGAGTGTAGGGCTATGTGCCTGTAGTCCCAGCTGCTTGGGAGCCTGAGGTGAGAGGATTGCTTGAGCCTGAGAGGTCCAGGCTGCAATGAGCTGTGATCATGCCACTGTACTCCAGCCTGGGCAACAGAGTCCCTGTCTCAAAAAAAAAAAAAAGTTAAATAAAATAATGAGGGTGTGATTTCAGTAACATATACTATGAATATATATGTATCCATTTTATTTCTTTATTTTTATTTAGTTTTTTTGAGACGGAGTCTTGTTCCTGTCACCCACGCTGGAGTGCAGTGGTGTGATCTTGACCCAGTGCAGCCTTGACCTCCCAGGCTCAAGCAGTCCTCCCACCTCAGCCTCCCGAGTAGCTAGGACTGTAGGCATGTGCCACCACACCTGGCTAATTTTTGTATTTTTTTGTAGAGATGAGCTTTCGCCATGTTGCCTAGGCTTGTCTCGAACTCCTGAGCTTAAGTCTTCCTCCCGACTTGGCCTCCCGAAGTGTTGGGATTACATGCCTGAGTCACCGTGCCTGGACAGTATTCTCATTTTAAACAAACATACCTTGGAGGATATAAAATATGTAGTATCCTTATATTGCTGATGAAAATTAAGGTAAAATTGACAGCTCACCGTGAAGTGATTTTGTTTTTTTTGAGCTAATAACTCTTTTGTTTTTTTTTTTTGAGACGGAGTCTCGCTCTGTCGCCCAGGCTGGAGTGCA
>NW_012114733.1:3507108-3507682 GCF_000951035.1 Colobus angolensis palliatus | reverse complement strand
AGAAACTTCATCTCAAAAAAAAAAAAAAAAAAAAAAGAGTATCAATAAGGTCAGTAAACATATGTATGAGAAGGTTTCTTTCTTCAGTTATTTGGAAAATACAAATAAAATTCACAGTTGAGTACCACTGTACACCTACCAGAAAGACTAAAAGTTAAATGATGGACAGTATTAGGTGATGATGGAGATGTGGAGGAATGGGAAGTCTCGTATATTGCACTTGGGAGTGCAAATTGGTACAACCACTTTGGCAACAGTTGGGAGTATCTATTAAATTTGAACTACATGTATCCTATGTGCCAGTAATTTCATTATTAGAGGTATCTGTGTATGCATGGATATTGTGGAGACCCATGTGCATATATGCACTAGAATATCTGTATAAGAATATTAATAGTGGCCAGGCGCGGTGGCTCAAGCCTGTAATCCCAGCACTTTGGGAGGCGGAGGCAGGAGGATCTCTTGAGGCCAGAGCTCGATACAAGCCTGGGCAACATAAAAAAATGCTGTCTCTACAAAAAATTAAAAAATTAGCCAGGTGTGGTGGTTGCACACCTGTAGTCCCAGCTACTCA
>NW_012114733.1:3505792-3506753 GCF_000951035.1 Colobus angolensis palliatus | reverse complement strand
ACTCGGGAGGCTGAGGCAGGAGAATGGCGTGAACCCGGGAGGCGGAGCTTGCAGTGAGCTGAGATCCGGCCACTGCACTCCAGCCTGGGCCACAAAGCGAGACTCCGTCTCAAAAAAAAAAAAAAAGAATATTAATAGCATTATTTGTAGTAGCCAATAATTAGAAAAAGCCACATGACCATCAGTGGTTATCAGTTTATAAATACATAAATATTTATAAGAAAAAATACTGAGTAGTAATGAAAATCAATGAACTTCAGCTACATAGGCCGTTTGTTTGTTTGTTTATTTATTTATTTAGAGACAGAGTCTCACTCTGTCACCCAGGCTGTAGTGCAGTGGTGCGATCTCAGCTCACTGCAATGATTCACCTGCCTCAGCCTCCGGAGGAGCTGGGATTACAGGCATTGACCACCACGCCTGGCTGATTTTTGTATATTTAGTAGAGACAGGGTTTCACCATGTTGGCCAGACTGTTGTTAAACTTCTGACCTCAGGTGATCTGTCCACTTTGGCCTCCCAAAGTGCTGAGATTACAGGAGTGAGCCACCGTGCCTGACCTAGACCATTATATTTAAATCTCACAAGATATGACTGAAGTATAAAAGATAAACCTCAAATAGTGTATACTGTAGGATTGCATTTTTATACATTTGCAAAACTGGTGAATAGGTATGCATATAGAAGCATAAAACTAAAGCCCAGCAATGAAATGATTGCCATAAACACCATAATTGTGGTTACCTCTTGGGCAGTAGGGAAGATGTAGTTGGAAAAGGGCGCTTGGAGGGCTTGTATTGTGCTAGCAATATCTTGCCCCTTACAACTGGTCCTTTGGTGTTTGCTTTGTAATAATTCACAGAGCTGTGTGCTTGTGATTATGCATTTTCTACATGTGTGCTATGTTTTTCTTTTTTCTTTTTTTTTTTTTGAGGTGGAGTGTCGCTCTGTCGCCCGGACT
>NW_012114733.1:3493233-3505192 GCF_000951035.1 Colobus angolensis palliatus | reverse complement strand
GAAAAGTAAAGTTCTGGCCGGGCGCAGTGGCTCATGCCTATAATACCAGCACTTTGGGAGGCCGAGGTGGGTGGATCACCTGAGGTCGGGAGTTCGAGACCAGCCTGACTAACACGGAGAAACCCTGTCTCTACTGGAAAAAAAAAAAAAAATTAGCCGGGCGTGGTGGCACATGCCTGTAATCCCAGCCCCTCGGGAGGCTGAAGCAGGAGAATCACTTGAACCCAGGAGGTGGAGGTTGCAGTGAGCCGAGATTGCGCCATTACATTCCAGCCTGGGCAACAAGAGTGAATCTCTGTCTCAAAAAAAACAAAAACAAAAAAAACCCAAAAAACCCCCCAAAAAATAAACAAAAAAGAAAAGTTCCAACCATAGATTGCGAATTTATGACGTTATACGTTCTGTTTTTATGTTATTTCATTTTATTTATGAGACGGAGTCTAACTTTGTCACTCAGGCTAGAGTGTAGTGGCATGATCTTGGCTCATGCAGCCTCCATCTCCCAGGTTCAAAGCAATTCTCCTGCCTCAGCCTCCCAAGTACCTGGGATTACAAGTGCCTGCCACCACGCCAGGATAATTTTTGTAATTTTAGTAGAGATGGGGTTTCACCATACTGGCCAGGCGGGTCTTGAACTCCCGGCCCCAAGTGATTTACCATCTTGGCCTCCCAAAGTGCTGAGATTACAGGTGTGAGCCACCACGCCTGGCGGGTACTTTCGTATTTTAAATCCTATCAATATGTATTTTTGGTCTTAATGTTTTCTGGATCTTTTCACTCATGGTAATGAAGTGCTTAAAAACTACAGGCAAACACTGGTGTGCTGAGATACCTTATACTGGCATTTGAGAGTTAATAGCGCGCATCCCTTCCCAGCCACATATATAGTGATGTCACATTGGTATGTTCAGATTGGCCATGGTGGGAGTATTATACTATGGAAACAGGTAAAAACTACAAATCAAGGTTTCCTCCACCTTTCTGGAAGCTGGTTATTAAACATCTACTAGCATACCACTGTGCTATCACCATATTGTGTGAGAAGTCTATAACGAATATAATGTTGGCTGGTCATGGTGGCTCACGCCTGTAATCCCAACACTTTGGGAAGCCGAGGTGGGTGGGTCATGAGGTCAGGAGTTCAAGACCACCCTGGCCAAGATGGTGAAACCCTGTCTCTACTAAAAATACCAAAATTAGCCGGGCGTAGTAGCAGGCACCTGTAATCCTGGCTACTTGGGAGGTTGAGGCAGAAGAATCGCTTGAACCCAGGGAGGTGGTGGTTGCAGTGAGCCAAGATTGTGCTACTGCACTCTAGCCTGAGTGAGAGAGTGAGACTCTGTCTCAAAAAAAAAAGAGAATATAATGTTGACTATATATTTACTTATTTTTCTCATAATAATATAAACAGCACATAGCTACTTACTTAGATCATATTCAATAAAGATGAACTTCTTTGGGGAAGAAATTATTTATGTAAATATAATTTCATCTTTCTTTTTTTCCCTGAGACAGAATCTTGATCTGTCACCCAGGCTGGAGTGCAGTGGTGCGATCTCGGCTCACTGCAACCCCTGTCTCCTGGGTTCAAGTGATTCTTCTGCCTCAGCCTCCCGAGTAGCTGGGACTACAGGCACGTGCCACCACGCCTGGCTAATTTTTGTGTTTTTAATAGAGACAGGGTTTCACCATCTTGGCCAGGGTGGTCTTGAACTCCTGACCTCATGACCCGCCCACCTCGGCTTCCCAAAGTGCTGGGATTACAGGTGTGAGCCACTGTGCCCTGCCAGTTTCGTCTGTTGAGAGGCAGGTTAACATAACTGCTCAGTAATTAGAATTTCAGCTCAAGTAGTCTTTAGCCATTTTAACTTCAAATTATTTTACTTCTTTGTGTCTTTCAATTATATCTTTAAAATCAAGATGTTAATAGTACCTACTCAAAATGAGTTTAATACAAGTACTGTGTTTAGGATAGTGAGTACTCAATAAATTTTGCTGTTGAATAACAATCGTATTGCTTTATTGCAAATATTCATTTTTTTAATGCATTTGTCATAGAGAGACTGAGAAATTCTTCAGTTGTATTTTATCAGAATACTTAAAAGCTAAATTACTTGGAGTATTTTCAAGATGATACTTTATTTCATTATTTTATTTTTAGGTGATTCCTCCTAAGGAGTGGAAACCAAGACAGTGTTATGATGACATTGATAATTTGCTCATTCCAGCACCAATTCAGCAGATGGTCACAGGACAGTCAGGACTGTTCACTCAGTACAACATCCAGAAAAAAGCAATGACTGTGAAGGAGTTCAGGCAGCTGGCCAACAGTGGCAAGTGAGTAGAATCAGTTTGCTATTTCTGTTTCCTTCAAAAATTTATGTAAATACGTTAAGAAACAAAGTAGACAGAGGAGCTTATAAATGAAAAGCAGGAGTCTCCCATGCAATGTCTTTCACCCTTCTTTTAACCGTTTCTGTTTTTTGTTCTTTAGGTGGTTGCCTGAACATTTGGCTTAGTGTTAAAGAAATTCCTTTTTATTATCTCATTCATAGTAGCTATAAATGGAACTTCTTATCCCATAGTTGCCATGAGTTTTTGATTCTACACATGATTCATGTTTGTTGAGCAATTTTTTTGGTGTATGTTTGGTAATGTTTAAGTCTTAAATGATTTATATGTATTAGAAAATTGGTACTTTTTTTTTTTTTTTTTTTGAGACAGAGTCTCGCTGTCACCCAGGCTGGAGTACAGTGGCCGGATCTCAGCTCACTGCAAGCTCCGCCTCCCGGGTTCACGCCATTCTCCTGCCTCAGCCTCCCGAGTAGCTGGGACTACAAGGCGCCGGCCACCATGCCCGGCTAGTTTTTGTATTTTTTAGTAGAGACGGGGTTTCACCATGTTAGCCAGGATGGTCTCGATCTTCTGACCTCGTGATCCGCCCGTCTCGGCCTCCCAAAGTGCTGGGATTACAGGCTTGAGCCACCGCGCCTGGCAGAAAATTGGTACTTTTAAAAGCAAACCTTGAATGACTTGAAAGGCTACCATTGCATTAGTTATTTATTGTTGTGTAATGAATTATCCCAAAGTGGCTGGGCACAGTGGCTCATGCCTGTAATCCTAGCACTTTGGGAGGCTGAGGCGGGCGAATCACCTGTGGTCGGGAGTTCAATACCAGCCTGATCAACACGGAGAAACCTCGTCTCCACTAAAAATACAAAATTAGCTGTGCTTGGTGGCTGATACATGCCTGTAATCCCAGCTTCTCAGGAGGCTGAGGCGGCAGAATTGCTTGAACCCGGGAGGCGGAGGTTGCGGTGAGCCAAGATTGCGCTATTGCACTCCAGCCTGGGCAACAAGAGCGAAACACTGTCTCAAAAAAAAAAAAAAAAATTATCCCAAATCTTAGCTGCTTAAACCAACCCATAATTTCTGAAGGTTAGGAATCTGGGAGTGGCTTAGCTACGTAGTTCTGCCTCAGGGTCTCATGAGGTTGCAGTTAGGATGTTGCCTGGGCTACAGTCATCTGAGCATTTAATTGTGGTTGGAAGATTCTCTTATTAAGAGTGCTCCCCTTCCATGGCTTTTGATGGGGTCTTCAGTTCCTTGTCATATGGACTGCTCCTCATGTTGTGGCAGCTGGCTTCTCCCAGAACAAGTGATCTGAGAGAGATAGCAAGAAGGAAGCCACATGTTTTTCCTTTCCCTGTTTCAGAAGTGACACACTGTCACATCTGGCATATTCTGTTTGTTCCAAGCCAGTTGTTAAGTGTAGCCTACACTCAAGGGGAGGAGAGTGAAGCTCTACTTCTTGAAGGGAGGAGTGTCAGTGAATTTGTGGGTATATTTAAACATTGTCACAATTATTATTAAACTTCTTTTAAAAAATTCTGATGTGATAGTTAAGGCCCCAGAACAAAGTGTAAATCTAACAAAAACAAAATAAAACAAAACCTGAAAGACCAACCAGAAATCATAGTTTCCGAATTCCCTGGATGGGTGTGAATGAGATTAAGGCTTGGGATGAATTTAGGTATCTTCCTTTAAAAAAATTATATTTGACATTGTAAGCACATGATGCTACTTGAAGACTCTGATTTTTGCATGTTAAATTCCTACTATGGAACATTCTGGCTATTCCAGAGAAATTGAAAATTTTATGTTTAACATAATTTGAATCATTTCTTTTGAATTTTTGGGGTAGGTATTAATAGAGTTTTATTCTTTCAGATCTTATTAATCGAGAACATGAAACTTTCAGTGAAGATTAGGGCATTTTCTTTCGAACTCTTCCAGAATTCTTTTATAAGTACAATGCTGTTGAAACAAGATTGCAGAGGCAATTAAACCTGTTTACGAGTATAAACTATTGACTGTTTTCTGTTGCTATGTTTTAGTACCCATTTCCAATGTCCCTGTTAAAGTGTTAATCGAATAGGTTAGGTCATTGAGTAATAACTCTGCTTGGCTCTTTTGATATTTCAAGGGATAATTTGTACTTAAAAGTAATCAGATTATACTCACTAAAAACTATGGTTAATACTCTTGATAATTATCATAACTGCCATAGGAAAGGTACAAAGTGCTATGAGGTTTCAAAGGAATACAAGGCTTCTGTGGTTGTTTATAAGTAATGGGTAATTTCATTTTGTTGGCACTGTTGAGATGGATTTTGAAGGATGGTCAGAAACATTTCTACCAGTTACAAAAGTAATATGTGCTTATTTAAAATTTCAAAAATAGGCTGGATGTGGTGGCTCACACTTGTAATCCCAGCACTTTGGGAAGCCGAGGTAGGTGGAATGCTTGAACCCAGGAGTTCGAGACCAGCCTGAATAACATGACAAACACCGTCTCTACAACAAATAAAAAATTAGCCAGGCAGGTGGTATGTGCCTGTAGTCCCAACTACTCAGGAGGCTGAGGATTGCTTGAGCCTGGGAGGTCGATGCTACAGTAAGTCGTGATTGCACCACTGTACTCCAGCCTAGGTGACAGAGCAAGACCCTATCTTGAAAAAAATCAAACAAAATTTCAAATATAGCAATATATAACTTTGAGAGGCAATCATTGTTTGTATTACTTGGCAATTCAAAATATTGTTAAGACTTGAGCCTTGAAGTTCGTTCTTCTCTCGTTATAAAGAAACTTTGATCATCCTCTCTGGCCCATTTGATTATTGCAGCATGGTATCGCTTTTCTACCTCAAGATAATTTTACTGAGTACTAATTTTATACATATCTCTGTTAAATTATTACTCTACTGGCTTGGTTGTAGATTTACTCTTTCTGAAGATAGCCATTCAGGTGACATTGTTTTGTGTGTCACTGTGTGCACAGTGCTTGATATAGTGTCTGGGATATGGTAGGTGCTTTTTCAACATATATTGATGGAGTGAATAAATAGTGTTATAAAAACTAAAATAGGCTGGGTGCGGTGGCTCAAGCCTGTAATCCCAGCACTTTGGGAGGCCGAGACGGGCGGATCACGAGGTCAGGAGATCGAGACCATCCTGGCTAACACGGTGAAACCCCATCTCTACTAAAAATACAAAAAACTAGCCAGGCGAGGTGGTGGGCGCCTGTAGTCCCAGCTACTCGGGAGGCTGAGGCAGGAGAATGGCGTGAACCCGGGAGGCGGAGCTTGCAGTGAGCTGAGATCCGGCCACTGCACTCCAGCCTGGGTGACAGAGCGAGACTCCGTCTCAAAAAAAAAAAAAAAACTAAAATACATTTAAAATGGTATAAATTTTTAGGCAAATTATAAAGATTTACTTATTAAGAGAATATACATTTCTTGACATTCTGGAGTTTAGAGATGTTTTAAAAAATTGTTGGCTTTTTTTTAGTTGTAAAGTGCAACCATTATGGGAAATTATTTGAAAAATTATTTCTAGCTTTAATTTTATTTCTTTTCAAGTTAATTTACGCTGGGTACAGTGGTTCACGCCTGTAATCCCAACACTTTGGGAGGCTGAGGTGGGAGAATTCCTTGAGCCAGGAGTTCGAGACCAGCCTGGTCAACAAAGTGAGATCCGTCTCTACAAAAAATAAAAAATTAGCCTTGCATGGTGGCATGTGTCTGTAGTCCCAGCTACTCGGGAGGCTGAGGCAGAAGGATTACTTGAGCCTGGGAGGCTGAGGCTTCGGTGAGTCGTGATTGCACCATTGCCCCCGAGCCTGGGTGACAGAGCAAGACCCTGTCTCAAAAAAAAAAAAAAAGTTAATTTGTCTTTTGATTTAGATTAGTTTCATTACAATTGTAATGTTAAACAACTTTTGAAATTCATATTATAGTATTTCTTCTGCCAGTTTCATGTAGAAATTTATTTCAAATGCCAAGGAAATGGATTTCTAAGTCTCAAGAACCAAGGCTTTTGTCCACGCAGAGCTGTGCCAGGATCACCTGGTTGTGGAATGGTCATGTTATGAGATTTTTACTGGAGACAGGAGGTTTTCTGCTGGTCTTTCTTTTTTTTTTTTTTTCCAGATGGAGTCTCGCTCTGTTGCCCAGGATGGAGTGCAGTGGCGTGATCTCGGCTCACTGCAACCTCCGCCTGCTGGTTTCAAGTGATTCTTCTGCCTCAGCCTCCCGAGCAGCTGGGACCACAGGCTCGCGCCACCATGCCCAGCTAAATTTTTTATATTTTAATGGAGATGAGGTTTCAACATATTGGCCAGGCTGATCTCTAACTCCTGACCTCTGATCCGCCCACCTCGGCCTCCCAAAGTGCTGGGATCTTTCCATTCATCTGTTTTTCTTCAGCACATGCCCTGGCATTGGCACACAGTCCCTCATGTGTTCAGTCTTAGCAGTAGAGAAGATGACATGCTCATTTGGTTGATAATGCAATGTAGTCCAAAGTAAACCCAGAGATTTCCGATACAATTCTAATATAAAAATTTATAATGGTAGGTAATATGAATCACTTACATTACTGATGTGTACTTTCCTCTAGGCACAGAGCCAAGTGCTTTCCATAATTATCTGATGGAGCCCTCACAACAAGCTTAGCTGTATTTATCCCTACTTTTCAGAGGAATAACTGAGTTCCAGGGAAATTCAGCCCCCTGTCCAGGGTTACGTGGCTTATGAATGGAAGCCTGAATTTAAACATGGGTAGCCTGGCCTTGGAACCCACCTCTTAAGAACTGTGCCACAGTGAGTGAGAGGTTCTGGGTAAGAAGATATGGTTGAATCAGTATCGGGCAAATTTACACTGGATTTGTGGAACAGCTGTGATTGTTGGACAGTCCATTAGGGAAGGGCTCTGATCAGATACTAGCCATGTGAACTGGTCATTTTTTTCTAGTTGAGAATTAATATTTGTTTAATATATTTAAGGATTTTAGAATTTAACTTCAATGGACAATACCAAACTGTAACTTTCTCTCTTAGAGTTATGAGTTTTTAAAAGCTGATACTGCACGTGCCTGTAATCCCAGCTCCTTGGGAGGCTGAGGCAGGAGAATCGCTTGAACCCAGGAGGTGGAGGTTGCAGTGAACCGAGATCACGCCATTGCACTCCAGCCTGGGTGACAGAGCAAGACTCTGTCTCCAAAAAAAAAAAAAAAAAAGTTGTTACTGATTGAGTACATAGTGATAGATTATATGGGTCTTGGTATATGGTATAAAGCAGATTAGGGCTTCAATTTCCAAAAATCTTGGAAGTTTCTGTAGAAGTCCTCATACATAGCATTTCTGTTATCTTCTCCTTTCTGATCATTCTGTGTTTTGGGGCAGCGGTCCCCAATCTTTTTGGCAAGGGACTGGTTTCGTGGAAGACAATTTTTCTCTGAATGGGGGTGGTGGGATGGTTTTGGGATGAAACTGTCCTACCTCAGATCATCAGGCATTAGGTTCTCATGAGGAGCACTCAACCTCGATCCCTCACATGCACAGTTCACAACAGGGTTCACACTCCCATGAGAATCTAATGCTGTCACTGATCTGACAGGAGGTGGAGCTCAAGCAGTAATGCTCACCTGCCACTGACCTCCTATTGTGTATCCTGGTTCCTAACAGGCCACAGACTCGTACTGGGGATTGGGAACCCCTTCTCTGGGGAATAGGGATGTACACCTGTCTCTGTCACCTGACTCTGACCTTTAGTTAGCTTGCTTAGCTTGTGCCTGGAATTCCCGATACTACGGGAACCTACTAGGAAAAGTGGTGGAATGATGACAGGTTAATGGTGCTTTCATGCTAATTCTTTTTATTAAAAACATTTTAAAGGCTGGGCGTGCCGGCTCACGCCTGTAAATCCCAGGACTTGGGAGGCCGAGGCAGGCAGATCACCTGAAGTTGGGAGTTTGAGACCAGCCTGACCAATATGGAGAAACCCTGTCCCTACTAAAAATACAAAATTAGCTGGGGGGGGGGGTGGTGGTGGTGCATGCCTATAATCCCAGCTACTGGGGAGGCTGAGGCAGGAGAATCGCTTGAACCTGGTAGGCAGAGGTTGTGGTGAGCCGAGATCATGCCATTGCACTGGGCGACAAGAGTGAGACTCCATCTCAAAACAAAACAAAACAAAACAAAAGCATTAACAAAATTAAAAATAATTTTTAATTCTTTAGAAAATAGAGACAGGGTCTCACTACCTAGGCTGATCTTGAACTCCTGAGCTCAAATGATCCTCCTGCCTTGGGCTCCCAAAGTGCTGGGATTATAGGTGTGAGCCACCACACCCATCCCATGCCCATCCTTTTTATTTTTGGCTATGCTTGAGATTCTAGTGTTCTGGGTAAATTCAAATTGTTCTATATTTTGAATACAGTTGTTGAATTAAGTTGTTTGGTATTTTGAATACGGTTGTTACATTATTTGATATTCTTGTTACACAGATAACTAGTTTGGGGTCCCCAGTATAGTGAGTGTAGATGTCGGTTATTCTATAATTAGTCAATCTAAAATGTCCAGTATGCTTTATAGGGATTCTGCTACTGCTAAATACCTTTTTAACTTCGTTTCATTATTTTCTCATTTGTTTCTTTCTTTGGTTATTTTCTTCCTGAAGAAACATTGGTATTCCTTTTTTGTGGTAAGATTATTGTTCAAATTCCTAATAATACAGAGAAGTAAGTGCTTTTCTGTAATTTCTATGTGAGAGATAACCATTAATATTAATAATTTGGTGTACATTTCTTTCTGATGACTTAATATACATTTACAGATTTTTTTCTTTTTTTACGTAAATTAGATATAGTATACACACTTATGTAACCTGATTTATTCACTGTGGGTAGAATTTGATGTCAGCATCTTGAAAGATCTATCTTGTTTTATATTCTGTATTTTTTAAGCTAATTACTGGTTGATGGATATAAACTTGTATTTTCAGTTAATGCTGCAGCAAACATCTGGGTCGACTGTCATTGTACATATCTCTGTGTTGTTAGGGTGAATTTCTACATTTAGATTTTGAGTCAAATATATCAATTTTTGAAAGCTGTTTATATGTGTAGAAAAATTATATCCTGGAATGGTTTTACCAGCTTATATTCCTACTCTAGTTGTCTAAGAGGTGTCATTATTTTCTGGTCATTAATATATTCAGCATTTGCCAACCATTTTGCCAAATTGCAAAATATCTTGTTTTAACTTTACTTTCTTGGATTTTTAGTGAGATTATTGTTTGTCAGTTTTTCTTTAAGTGTTATGTCATTTTTATATAAATATATAAAATTTCTTAGCATAGTATAGTTGATTAAAGATTTTAAAAATACTTTGAAAGCTAAAATGATGACTTTTAAACGACTTTTCTGCTTCTGTTGTTGGTGTTTTCATGAAAGTGATTTTCTAATACAATGTAAAGTGATACTGAGTTATTTAACAACCTTAAGAATATTCAGATAGCTATGTAAATCAATTTTTATGTTTACTTGTTAGATTTGACAACATGCAGTATTTTTGTTTTGGTAGGATTTTGTTTTAGAAAGAGATTTAAATCACTTTGGTGAGAAAACCCCTAAAACTGACTTACTGGTTTGTACTTTTTTGTCATCTGCCGTTTACAGATATTGTACTCCAAGATACTTGGATTACGAAGATTTGGAGCGCAAGTACTGGAAGAACTTAACTTTTGTGGCACCCATCTATGGTGCAGATATTAACGGGAGCATATATGATGAGGTACATTCATATTTACAGTGAGTTTTGTAAAGGATCATTGGATGTGACAGTTTTGTTACCATTTAAGCAGTTTAGAAGTGTTCTTTTGTTGTGCTTTTGGATGATTCCTCAAAGGATGACAGGAAATATTCATCAGTAGGATTTCTGCTGCTGGTGTTTTTCAAACTGAAGCTAGGTAATTGTACAAATACCTGAAATTGTTAAGTAGTAATATGGTGTGTGGTTCTCTGGCTGATCTTTTCATTACATTAAAACTTTTTAAAGCAAAAATACATTATAAAAATGTTTGGAAAACAGGAAATATGATCCATCATACTGACACCTTAAAGCAGAAGCAGTGTTTTTGATATATTTTTCCATTACTTTACCTCAGTCATTAAAAAAAGGCTTATATTGTCCTTTTTTTCACAGACAAATTGTAACAATTTTTTTCTTTTTTTAAAAAAGTACATGTTATTACAGTCTTTTTAGCCATTTTAATGGGCATAATTCAATGGTTATATTCTAATTCTTTTTGCCTTTTCCTGATATTTTAAAACCCTAATTCTAGAAGTTCTTTGTCTTTTGAAACCTTGTATGCCCTCTCTCATTATTTTCTTTTTTTATTTATTTTATTATTTTTTGAAATTTTTATTGAGACAGGGTCTCAGTATGTTGCCCAGGCTGGTCTTGAACTCCTGAGCTCAAGAGATCTAACTTGGCCGGGCGCGGTGGCTCAAGCCTGTAATCCCAGCACTTTGGGAGGCCGAGACGGGCGGATCACGAGGTCAGGAGATCGAGACCACCCTGGCTAACACGGTGAAACCCCGTCTCTACTAAAAAATGCAAAAAAACTAGCTGGGCGAGGTGGCGGGTGCCTGTAGTCCCAGCTGCTCGGGAGGCTGAGGCAGGAGAATGGCGTAAATCTGGGAGGCGGAGCTTGCAGTGAGCTGAGATCTGGCCACTGCACTCCAGGCTGGGCGACAGAGCGAGACTCCGTCTCAAAAAAAAAAAAAGAAAAAAAAAAAAAGATCTAACTGCCTCGGCCTCCTAAAGTGCTGGGATTAGAGGTGTGAGCCACCAGGCCTGGCACGTTATTTTCTTTCGAAAAATTTCTTATCTACCAAAAGGTGGAACTAGTGCAATACATACCTGGATACCCTTCACTTAGGTTCACCAGTACAAGTTAAGCATCCATAATCCAGAAATCCAAAATCCAAAATGCTCCAATGAGCATTTCCTTTGAGCATGACCTTTGAGCATCATATTGAAACTCAGAAAGTTTGGGATTTTGGAGCATTTTGGATTTTTCAGATTAGGGATGCTCAACCTGTAAGTATGATGCAAATACTCCAAAATGGGAAAAAATCCACATCTGAAATACCTCCGGGCCCAAGCATTATGGATAAGGGATACTTGATCTATAGTTAATAATTTGCCACATTTGCTTAATGTTTCTTTGTCTCTCTTTGTCTCTGTTTCTGTCTCTCTCTCTCCTGCAACATTTGATGTATGATGCAGGCATCACGATAGTTTACCCTGAATTATGTAAGCATGTATCTTTTAATTAAAAGGGAGTTTAACTTTTATATAATATTATCGGCCGGGCGCGGTGGCTCAAGCCTGTAATCCCAGCTCCTTGGGAGGCTGAGGCAGGAGAATCGCTTGAACCCAGGAGGTGGAGGTTGCAGTGAACCGAGATCACGCCACTGCACTCCAGCCTGGGCGACAGAGCAAGACTCTGTCTAAAAAAAAAAAAAAAAAAAAAGTTGTTACTGATTGAGTACATAGTGATAGATTATATGGGTCTTGGTATATGGTATAAAGCAGATTAGGGCTTCAATT
>NW_012114733.1:3491158-3493183 GCF_000951035.1 Colobus angolensis palliatus | reverse complement strand
AAAAAAAAAAAAAAAAAATTATCTAGTGTATAGACCATATTGAAATTTTCCCAGTCATGTTATAAATCCTCCCACCCCAATCCTTTAATGATTTAGTCAAGGATTCCCCTTTGTCACTAATAAGTGATCTATGGGGTGATACTCAAATATTATGTGTCTGTCTGTCCCCAACAGCCTTTCATTCAGTGGATTTAGCATCTGTGGCATTCATTAATAATCCTTGCCTTAATTCCATTATTATATTATTTTGAAACCTTTTTTATTTTGAAATATAAAATAAGCTAGAAAGTGCATAGAGCGTAAACCTAGAGCTTTATGAATTATTGTAAAGTGAACACCTGTGTACCATTTCTGACACTGAGGAAAACATTACCAGCACCGTAGAATTCCCTTACCTGCCCTATTACCTAGTATAGGCTCCCATTTTCCTCCAGAGGTAACTAGATATTCTGACTTGAATGTAATCATTTTCTTCTTTTGTTAAACAGTACAGCTCAGTGTGGCCTGTTTCTGAATTTTACATAACTAGGATCATTCAGCGTACATTCTTTTATGTCTGGCTTCTTACACTTCATACCTTATACCTTCTACTTTCTTATATACTTTATATATACATGGTTAGCTTTAGAAGAAAACGTTTTTTCCAGCTTACACTTCCTATAGCAGTGTTTTCAAGTTTCCTTTGCTCCACATCCTCCCTAACACTCAATATTGTCATTTCTTTAATTTTAGCCATTCTGTTGGTGTGTGTAGTCGTATCTTTTAGTTTTTAAGTTGCATTATGATGTTTTTCCCCTTACGTTCACTAACTGGATTTCCCCTTTAGTGAAGTGCCTTTTCAAGTCTCTTATACGCTTTTCTTTTTTGTCATGCTTTTTCTTTTTCTTTGTTTTTGGCTTAAGTTCCCTTTTCTTTGGTTTTAGTGATTCTTATTGGTTTATACTTCTTTATATATCCTGCGTATGAGGTAGTAGCACAATTTAAAATTTTATGTATGAATTTTTAATTGCTGAACAGTTATTTCAAAGACCATTCTTATTTTTGAAGATATATAATATTGTAGAATTGTCATATTGGATGGAATGATGGCTATGTAATTTTCTTATCAAAGATGCATATCGAAGGATATATGGTTGAAATAACATGAGGACTGGGATTTGTTTTTCAGTTACTTAAGAAAATAAAGCTGAATGGATACAGATGAAAGAAGATTGGCTACACACACACACACACACTTTTTGTTTTTTGAGACAGTCTTGCTCTGTCACCCAGGTTGGCATGCAATGGCATGATCATAGCTCACTGCAGCCTTGACCTCCTGGGCTCAAGCAGTCTTCCTGCCTCCGCCTCCTATGTAGCTGGGGCTACCTGCAGGTGCCACCATGCCTAGCTAATTTTTAAAATGCTTTTTTTTTTTTTTTTTGAGACGGAGTCTCGCTCTGTCACCCAGCCTGGAGTGCTGTGGCCGGATCTCAGCTCACTGCAAGCTCCGCCTCCCGGGTTCACGCCATTCTCCTGCCTCAGCCTCCCGGGTAGCTGGGACTACAGGCGCCGCCACCTCGCCCGGCTAGTTTTTTGTAGTTTTTAGTAGAGACGGGGTTTCACCGTGTTAGCCAGGGTGGTCTCGATCTCCTGACCTCGTAATCCGCCGGTCTCGGCCTCCCAAAGTGCTGGGATTACAGGCTTGAGCCACCGCGCCCGGCCTAAAATGCTTTTTGTAAAGACAGGGTCTTCCTATGTTGCCGACGCTGGTCTCAAACCCCTGGAGAGCAAGTGATCCTCCCTCTTCAGCCTCCCAAAGTGTTGGGATTAACAGGTGTGAGCCACTGCACCCAGCCCAGCAAAATATTTATAATTGAAGCTACATGACAGACTGGTGTTTTAAATACATATATGTTTGAAATAGTAAAAATAAAAGTTAAAAAAACAGCCTTTCCTCATTCTGCATCTGAATTTTTACTAGTATAAGTAATCTCTATGTTGAGAATGTACTGTTTATTAAAGTGGTACATGTAGTACATGTAG
>NW_012114733.1:3476849-3491002 GCF_000951035.1 Colobus angolensis palliatus | reverse complement strand
GCTGTTCTCCTGCCTCAGCCTCCCGAGTAGCTGGTCTCGATCTCCTGACCTCGTGATCCGCCCGTCTCGGCCTCCCAAAGTGCTGGGATTACAGGCTTGAGCCACCGCGCCCGGCCTCTTATAAGTTTATCAAACAGGAATAGCTTTTTTTTTTGGAAGATGGAGTCTCACTTTACAGGCTGGAGCGCAGTGGCACGATCTCAGCTCACTGCAACCTCCGACTCCCTGGTTTAAGCTGTTCTCCTGCCTCAGCCTCCCGAGTAGCTGGGATTACAGGCATGCGCCATCATGCCCAGCAAATTTTTGTATTTTTAGTAGAGACATGGTTTCACCATGTTGGCTAGGCTGGTCTCGATCTCCTGACCTTGTGATCCGCCCACCTTAGCCTTCCAAAGTGCTGGCATTACAGGCGTGAGCCACCGCACCCTGCCCAGGAATAACCTTTTTATGATTTTCTTTTGGTCTTTCTGTTTTATGTGAATGTGTGTGTATATACTTGCCTGTGTTTGCATGTGTGTTCATGTTTACCACCAAAGGGTTGAGAAGGTTTTTGCAGTTTTTTCTGGCTTTTGAAGCATTTCCAAAACTGCTTTCCAGGAGGATCATTTCAGTTTCTTTTAGCACAAGCCATATCTAGACTACCAATTTCAAATTGTACCTTGTATTAATTGGTTGCTAGATTTTTGTTTGTTTCAGTTTCAAGTGTATTCTTGGCTGATTTATTCTTTAGTGATAATATATTTCTTATGAGCTAAAAGTAAGTTTAGCTGCTGTGGGCAGGTCATTAGATGTTGCCCATAGGCAGGGGCAAGTTACGCACATGTGTGATAACGGTGAGGGCTCAGAGGGAGGCTAAGAGCAGCTTCTAGTGCTTATAGCAATTGTCTGGGAAGGGTGTGGCAGCAAGTAGAACATGTAGGAAATGGATGGTGAGGGATGTGGGCAGATGGGAGTGGGCATATTGGAAACATTTGTGTGGGTCTGGTATCTTTATGCTCTTACCAGTAGGCTTCCTAAAGAATGTGGAAGAATGTGGCATCTTGCTTTGTTAAACCAGCTTCTGTGCGATTTCCGCTGGAATGGGTGAGGCAGCTTAAATACTGTTGTCCTTTTACACTTAACAAAACATGGGGCCCAGAGAGGGTCAAGTGCTTTTCCAAAGTTGGGAGGCTAATAAAAGGGCCATGACATGCTCTTATCCCCCACACCAGTGTTAGATAAGTCATTATGCATAGTCAGCCTCATAGTTGTGGAAATATGTAAAACTAGGTCTTTGTCAACTACATACTGCCCTTGAGCTGATGGGGGTGTTTTGTACCTTCTCCAAAGCTTCTTCGTGTATGTTGTATCCTGGCAAATGTTCAGGCTTCTGAGAAGAAGGTTGAGCTGATGGGTAATCTAGATCCTGGACTGAAAGTTGCATGTCTGAGTGCTCGAAAATAAAATAAAACTCAGTCTAAGGTTTTTTTTTTTTTTTTTAAAAATCACCTTTTAAGATACTTAATCTTTTTGTTCCCTTATTTTTGTATATATAATTAAGAGTTAGAAGCAGCAAGTTTGGGATCATTTTCAGAAAGATTGATATAAAAAGGTCCTGAATTAGCTTTATGTATTTGGTAGTGAAATAACATAAGCATTGACTGTAAAGATGAGGTTGATGGACTTTGGTTTGCAGTGCTTATCAATTTACTGCTTGTGTTTGAAAGCCCTTTACTCATTGGCATTGCCTCAAGGGAACATTGACTTCTAGACTTCAGATTTGAGTAACTTTTGTTATTAAAATCCAATGAACAAAATCCACTGGTTTGTAAACATGCAGTTTTAAAACATCCTCATCGTTTATAGGTTTTAGAGCTGGGAATCTATCATTTTGGTAGGACCTACAAGGCAGTATTTTGTAGAATTTCTGCAGGCTCTGTGGAAGCATTTAGCAGCTCCTGAGCTGGATTGACATTTTCAGTGCTTTTGTAGCATAAACACAGACATGAGAGTAGTGTTGTAAACTGCTTCTGATAAACAAAACCAATCACACTCAAGACACCTAAATTCACACAAATGTAAAATAACTTGTATTTACCCCCCTTGAGGTAGACGAAGAATAACAAAAGAAAGAGTGTGTTAAAGGGCGTGATGAAGAGTGAGTGTAATAATAGCTTTCTGTCAGGAATGTTTGAATTCATTGCAATGAATGTGCATTTAAAAAGCCCATGGATTGTTTTGCTGTTGACTGTCTTGTCTTTACATTAATTCTTTAGTTCAGTATTTAAATTGAACTGGTTTCTTATGGTTCATGGCATTATTTTGAAAGGAATTACAGAGTCATCAAATTGCAGTTTATTTTTTCCTTGAATTTCTAGTGGTAGCTATTTCCCTTAATCTTAAAAGAATGGTAAGAAAATCGTAGCCTTTTTTTTGGTGGAGTGGGAGTTCTTGGAGAGGGTATGGAGAGATAAGAGAAGTAATTTGTGCAAGGTGCAAAGAGGGATACGAATCCTGCTTCTCAAGTAGTTCATAGACTTAGTGGGGGTGGAGAGACAGTAGGTGCAGTGGTCTTGACTCTGCAGCCTGCAGGAGAGACAGTATGAGCAGGACTGTATTCAAGTTAAGACTTTCTGGAGTGGGGAGGACATCTGAACTTGGCCTTGATGAGTAAGTTCCATTGAAAGGAGAGAGTGAAAGGTGGGACTGGAACTAGGTAAATTGAAGGGTGAAACCATAGCTAATAGTCTCAGTATTTTTGCTGAAATTGTAGGTTGTTTGCTGAGCAGGAGCATAGGAAGATGAGACAAAACTCGAATAGCAGCTGTGGGATATGGGAGAGAGGTCTGAATCAGGGCTGTGGGCCTGGGTCATGGATCTGACCCATGGCCCCATAGCAGCCCCACCTGCTTTGTTCTAGAGTCTGAATTTTGTCTCTTAGCCCCAGGCAAATCTTTTAAGGAGCAGAGAAGCTACCATGGTAGTTTTGATCCAAGCTGGGATATAGCATAGGAATTAGGGATGAGGGTGTACATGAAGGACTAGATCAGAGTAGTCATCCTTCACAGGAGAGGGAGAAGGGTCTGGAAATCCCCTGGCTTGAGTCTTGACCTTTTTTTTTTTTTAATTTTACTTTAAGTTCTAGGATACACGTGCACAACATGCAGGTTTGATGCGTAGGTATATATGTGCCATGTGGGTTTGCTGCATCCATCATCAACTCATCATTTACATTAGATATTTCTCCTAATGCTATCCCTCCCCCAGCCCCCACCACCCCCACAGGCCCTGGTGTGTGATGTTCCCTGCCCTGTGTCCAAGTGATTTCATTGTTCAATTCCCACCTGTGAGTGAGAACATGTGGTGTTTGGTTTTCTGTCCTTGTGATGGTGTGCTGAGAATGATGGTTTCCAGTTTCATCCACATCCCTGCAAAGGACATGAACTCATCCCTTTTTATGGCTGCATAGTATTCCATGGTGTATAGGTGCCACATTTTCTTAATCTAGTCTATCATTGATGGACATTTGGGTTGGTTCCAAGTCTTTGCTGTCATGAATAGTGTCACAGTAAACATACGTGTGCATATGTCTTTATAGTAGCATGATTTATAATCCTTTGTGTATATACCCAGTAATGGGATTGAGGGAAGAGAGAGACTCTCTCACATTATTTTATATTGTTTTATACTCAGTACCTGTTTTAAGAATAAAAAAGGAAGTGAAACCAAAGGCAGGCAGCCCAGCGCCAGGCACCAGATCCAAAACCAGACCTGAAACCAGGCCTGGGCCTGCCTGGCCTAAACCTGGTAGTTAAAAATCAACTTATGACTTAGCAACTGATGTTATCCATAGATTCCAGACCTTGTATGGAAGAACACCATGAAACTCCCTGCTCTGTTCTGTTTCTCTCTGACTGCCAGTGCATGAAACCCCTGTCACGTACCCCCTAGAATGCTCAATCAATCATGACCCTTTCATGTGAAATCTTTAGTGTTGTGAGCCCTTAAAAGGGACAGAAATTGCGCACTCGAGGAGCTCGGATTTTAAGGCAGTAGCTTGCCGATTCTCCCAGCTGAATAAAGCCCTTCCTTCTACAACTCGGTGTCTGAGGGGTTTTGTCTGCCCCTTGTCCTGCTACAGGATTACTGAGTCAAATGGTAATTCTAGTTCTAGATCCTTGAGGAATCGCCACACTGTCATCTACAATGGTTGAACTAATTTATACTCCCACCAACAGTGTGAAAGTGTTCCTATTTCTCCACATCCTCTCCAGCATCTGTTGTTTCCTGACTTTTTAATGATCGCCATTCTAACTGGTGTGAGATGGTATCTCATTGTGGTTTTGATTTGCATTTCTCTGATGACCAGTGAT
Organism: Colobus angolensis palliatus; assembly: GCF_000951035.1. Lineage (NCBI taxonomy): Eukaryota > Metazoa > Chordata > Mammalia > Primates > Cercopithecidae > Colobus > Colobus angolensis. The sequence goes on along the minus strand of NW_012114733.1, from coordinate 3,486,650 downwards.
GATGAGCATTTTTTTCATGTGTCTGTTGGCTGCATAGATGTCTTCTTTTGAGAAGTGTCTGTTCATATCCTTTGCCCACTTTTTGATGGGGTTTTTTTTTATTGTAAATTTGTTTGAGTTCTTTGTAGACTCTGGATATTAACCTTTTGTCAGGTCTTGGCCTCTCTTTCATTCTTTTTTTTTGAGATCTAGTGTGCTCTGTCGTCTAGGGTGGCGTGCAGTGGCACGATCTCAACCTCCGCCCCCCCGGGTTCAAGCAGTTCTCCTGCCTTAGCCTCCTGAGTAGCTGGGATTACAGGTGCTTGCCACCACACCTGGCTAATTTTTGTATTTTTAGCAGAGACAGTGATTCGCCATGTTGGCCAGGCTGGTCTCGAACTCCTGGCCTCAAGTGATCTGCCTGCCTTGGACTCCCAAAGTGCTGGGATTACAGGCATGAGCCACTGTGCCTGGCTGGCCCCTCTTTTATTTTGCTGCTGCTTTCAGAGCTTGATTTCCTTAGGTTATACTAAAAAATCTGAACACCATGGGCGGTAACCTATGGCAACAGTAACACAACTTAAGCAAGTTATTATTTTTAAAACCAAAACACGAAGACTCCCAAAGGCATGGGGTGAATCCAGCCTTTGGGTATATATGAAGAATAGGGTTTGGCTGTCAAGTTCTGCCTTTTGCTGGTTTTTGTAATAAAACTTCCTTGGAGCTCAGTCTTACTTTTTGATTTGCATATTATGTATTTTTGCACTACAGTGGTAGAGGTGAGTTAGTTGTGATAGAGATTATGTGGCCTTCAATGCCTAATATATTTACTGTTTCTTTGCAGAAAATGTCAGCCCCTTACATAGAGGACAATTATTTGTTTTGGGGAAGGGTGTACAAATCCTTTTTGAGATAGATGGGATATAAAAAATTTTGAATATTCTCAGGAGGATGAGATTAATATAATTGACTACATTGATTCATTGCAAGAAAGAAATTGGAGTGTTTAGTGATTTCAGGAACCTTCTGTAGTTAGAAAAAGATCTTAGAAATAGAGCCATCTTTGGTCCTGGGTTAAGTCTTAGATGATTCTTTGGAAACAGTACATACACATAAAGAACTTAAGATCTGAATTTTTTTGGTTACGTTTCACTAAGGGCTGTTCTGCCATTGAAGTTTTAATTAGCCTTTGTTAACTTCCTTTACATTAGAATACTCAGCCCTCTGTTAGAAGCAGTATGGGAGTTTCTTTGGGAAACAAAACAAACACAAAAAGATAAAGATAAAAGAGGGACAGAGAGAAAAAAAAAGTCCTGTAACTTGGTGGGGTGATAAGATTTGGCTAAAGGACCTGCAAGTCAGCAGATGTCTGTAGAAAAGACAGAAGGTATAACATTGCTGAGATGGCCAGTAGCCATGTACACCTGCATTGACCTTTGAAGGCAGAGCTGCATCTCTTTTTTTCTGTGTGTGAGAGCTAAGAATAGACATCAACATTACCTACGTTAGTGCAGTGACAAAGGATCATCAGGCTTGTATTCTATGCTATTTTGGGCTGCATTTCTAGCAATACCTATTGTATAGCATAATGATGATTCTTCTAATGATAATGCTTCATTAAATAGAGGTATAAAATGAAGTTCTACATGTTTTGCTCATGCTATTAACTTCATAATCTCTAACCCTAGATGAACCTCCTGTGTGTATTCAAGTCATCTTTGTAAGAGTTTCCCTTTGCTGAGTGGTGACACATAGCTCCTCCCCTAATCCTCATCTCTATCCTCCATCATGCTGGCTCTCCAGTTTGAATGCCTCATAACATAACATACAGGGCAGTCCTCAGTGGCCCCTTTGAACCAGTGTTTTGCACCAAAAGGGGGTAGCTTATTCTCATTGTCAGAGTACCCACGGAGCAATTTAGCCTTTGGATTCTGTAATAAACCTATGGGATAGCATTTCATAAAGACTGAGAATTTCCTGTGTGTGTAACCATCTTTGGTGATAGTTTTCTGCAGGTCACTGGAGGAAGATAGCCACACTTCACTGTGAGGGGATGCTGCCCCACCTATTACCTTCAATTTCTGCTATCTTACACTGTTGTTGGATCTTTCAGACCATTTTGCACTTGCTTTGAAACTCAGCTCCTTCACTGTATCATGTTGCTCCTTCATTGCTGCTGCCTCCAGATCTCCAAAGGTGTCCACCACCCTCTCCTGTACCAGCCTGATAATCATTGGTCTCCTACCCTGAGAATGGCTGTGAGTCCACTGCAAAAGGAATTTCTCTGGTTTTTCAAAATTTTGAGTCACATGGTGAAGCTCTTCAGGAGCAACTCTGCTATGTTGAAGAGATAGGGACATGTCAAGTTAATATCTGATGGGCCTCCTTCCTTCAGTACGTACCATCATTTCCAACTCTTCATAGGCTTCTGTAGGTCTCATATGCTCACTTACTTTCTCCTCGGGTTTTTCTACTTTTTCAGGAGACATTTTCACTCATACTGATGGGAAGATGACAGCAGTGATGCCAATATATTTAATATGGGTGCTAGGCATATTCCTTTTGGGAAAACATCTGAGATACAACTTAGCTGCAGACTATATTCTCTGACCTAGATTTGTATACAACTGAAACAGTTGTGTTGGTGGACACCATCATGGAGAGTCTTTAATTTGGACAGTGAATATTGGGTAAAAAAATTATTATAGCATATATTTGGAAAATGGTAACAAGATGGAGATTACTTGTATTTATTTTTGTGGCATTTCTTTTCGTGGCTGTTTCTTCTGCAGTAGTTCATTGGTGACAGGTGTCATTTCTCATGTACTCTCTAGCTCCAGTCTCTAGCGTAGTGTCTGATGAGTGCATGGCATTGAAAAAATAGCTTTGAAAAATAGTGTGATCTAACAACAGACTACAACAAGATGGTCTGGTTACAGCAAGAGACTTGAGGAGGGCTTTGGATGAGAAGGATGAGGAGGGTTGAGGTGACCTTCCCCAGTGGGCATTTTTCTCAACTCTATTACTCCAAGACAGTAGTTCTCAAACTTTTCAGTCTTAAGGCCCTGTTACAATTGTAATAATTATTGTGAACCTCAAATAACTTTCATTTAAGGAGGTTATATCTATTCTTTTTTATTGTATTAGAAATTCAGGCCAGGCATGGTGACTCATGCAAGACTCCGTCTCAAAAAAAAAAAAGGAAATTAAGAGAATATTTAAAAAAATAGTTAATTCATTAAAACAATCCATTACATATCAACATACATTATTTTATACAAGGTGACTATAGGATGGAGGGGAGCAGACAGAAAAAGAAAAGGTGACTCTCTTTTCCCAATTAAAAAATTAGTAAGAAGAGTCACATTATTTTACATTTTTTGAATCTCTTATGTCTAGCTTAATAGAAGATTGTGGCCGAGTATGGTGGCTCACACCCATAATCCCAGCACTTTGGGAGGCCAAGGCGGGTGGATCACCTGAGGTCAAGGGTTCGAGACCAGCCTGGCCAACATGGTGAAACCCTATCTCTACTAAAAGTACAAAAAAAGTAGCCAGGCATGATGGTGTGCACCTGTAGTTCCAGCTACCCGAGAGGCTGAGGCAGGAGAATTGCTCAAACCTGAGAGGCAGAGGTTGCAGTGAGCTGAGATCATGCCATTGCACTCCAGCCTGGGCAACCAGAGTGAGACTCCATCTCAAAAAAAAAAAAAAAAAGATTGCTGGATTTTTATATCAACTTTTACATTTAATCTATTATAAGGTCATATGTCCTATAGCTTCTGGAAAACTCTATACTCATGAGAGTGAAAAAGGCAAATACTAATGTTCTGGTATAATTTTGAAAATGGTTTTGATGTCACAGACCCTCTGACAGGGTCTATGTGTCTCCTGGTGGTCCTCAGAAAACACCTTGACAACTGCTTCTGTAAGATACTTAGCAAAAGATGACTTTTCTGAAGTTATCTATTGCACATAGATGATGCAGAGATCTTAGGGCAAGGTAACTATGTTCTACCTTTATTTATTGGCCTTCGGGTAAAAATCACCTTCAGAGACAGTGGTTCTCAAACTGGAAGCCATGGAGTTCTTTGGGGCACATCGTGTCCTGTGTTTTGTCTTATAAACCAGGCAAAATTTTGCAAGTGGACAACATATGAACTCATGTCTCTGCATCTCAAAATATAGAACATATTTTAAAGAAATTGTACCGCCAAGATTTTCTTTAATATTAATTTGCTAGCCTGTTGCTTTTGTTATCTTCAGGTATTTATTAATGGAAAAAGGAAAAAAAAATTAAAAAAAGTTGAAAAAAGGGGCAAAACCGGTTTTTTTTTTATTTCTCTCTCGCTTTTAAGACAAGGTCTCACTCCATTGCGCAGGCTGCAGTGCAGTGTCACAATCACAGCTCACTGCAACCTCCACCTCCCAGGCTCAGGTGATCCTTCTGTCTCAGCCTGCTGAGTAGCTGGGACTATACGTGTATACCTCCATGCCCAGCTAGTTTTTTGTATTTTTTGTAGAGATGGGATTTCACTATATTGCCCAGGCCGATCTCAAACTCCTGGCTTCAAGTGATCTTCGTGCCTCTACCTCTGAAAGTTATGGGATTACAGGCATGAGCCATTGTGCCTGTAATATTAAGATTTTTTTGTGGGGAATCTTAAAATAAAAAAAAAATGTCTTATATGATATATTTCTCCTTGAGCTGGGGAAAATTTTTTTTTTTTTTTGCTATGCTTGTACTAGGTGGATGGGTGGTTGGTGTCCTCTTTCCATTTTCTGTTTTTAGTTTTCTTTGTAATCTATAAGTATAAATTACACCCCTTTAAGGTAAAAGTTACCTTTTTGTTAATATAAATATTACATATGAAAAATATGGGAAGGTATTACATAGGAGAGAAAATGAAAATCACTCAATCCTGGCATTCAGAGAAAGCAGCTGTCAAAACTGTTTTGTATATTTCCTTCCACTGTTTTTTTCCTACGAATGCTACATAATTGCATGTAAAAACACTTTTTGTGGTACAATCAACATAGTTTTATCCCCCTTCCATTTGACCCATTGTGAATGCTTTCCCACGATGATAGATGTTCTTCAACAAGATGATTGAAAGTGTGTCTTACTTGGCTGGGCACGGTGGTTTATGCCTGTGATCCCAGCTCTTTGGGAGGCTGAGGTGGGCGGATCACCTGAGGTTAGGAGTTCGAGAGCAACCTGGCCAACATGGTGAAACCCTATCTCTGTTAAAAATACAAACAATTAGCCAGGCATGGTGGCAGGGACCTGTAGTCCCAGCTACTGGGGAGACTGAGGCAGGAGAATCGCTTGAACCTGGGAGGCGGAGGTTGCAATGAGCTGAGATCGCACCACTGCACTCCAGCCTGGGCGACAGAGTGAAACTCTATCTCAAAAGAAAAAAAAAAGAAAATTTATCTTATTTTTATTGTTTTTATTGGCAGGATGGTTTTCACAGGTAGAGGAAAGCAGATAAATCTAACATGAAGGGTGTGGGTGGGTGGAGGAGGGAGAGTATGACAGCTCCTGGTCTTGTGTTGGTCAGTGTGGGGCAGGGCACAGTCCACAGTAGGTGGCCCGATCACTGCTAACCTGAGAGAGAGGCACCTTGCACAGACACCCATTGCCCCATTTTCTGCCTTTCTTCAGCAGCTTCTTGAGATAGAAGGCGTTATTAAACAGCACAGAATATTTGACCTGTTTTCGTATATAATCAATGTTTGCCATTCCTAGCTGTGACTTTCGGGAAAGCTCTCTTTTCCTCATAGTCTTCATCTACAAGGGGAAGAAATTGAATTAACTGCTGTCTCTCGTTCCCTCCGGCTCAGAAATGTTTACTTTATGATAAGCAATATTTCTTTAAGAAGATCAACTAAATTCAATAACAGTGAATTTTTGTTGGTTCCAGATTTCTTTTGTATTAGAATTTTGTCAAATCAAGAGCTCCTTTATAAGAAACCTGTTGGTGAGTCATGGGAATCTTTTCACACCAAGGTGTTAGGCATAGTGGCATTTAACCTATAGACTTTTTTCCCTCTTCCCTCAATGGAGTAGCTTAAATACCTTTATCCACCAGATGGTGCTCTTGGACAGCAAATTTATTTGAGACGGTGGGTTTCCAAATGAGGTAAAACAGTTTAAACGGTTTGAGTCACCAGGAGAATTCCTTTCCGTTTTGTATTTTTATCATGTCAGGATATCATTTATTTTCAAATAACAAATCGTTCAAAGCCAGAACACTAACTGCCTAAATTTCACATCCAAGGCAAACATGTCATCCTACACAGGTTTTGACGCAGAGAGAGAGCTATTGGCTTGTAGGATTGTGACTTTCAGGTTTTAGTTCTGTGAAATAAGGCTTCTAGGTAATCACAACTCATTTATCTGCTAGCATGTTATGTCTGCTCTTTAGTGAAGCAAGTCAGCTTGCATGACCCCAAAAGTTGTCATCCAGACGGGAGGTGATGGAAGGACAGCTCTACTGGTCACGTTGCATCCAGAATGTTGCCGTTAGTTCTGGAAACTGTGTTTTCAGAGGAGCATTGCCAGAGCTGCACAGCTGGGATGGTGCAGGAGTTGTTGGAAGAGCAGTTAAAGCCCATGTGGTTGTTGGCCCTGAGAATGGTGCAAGTAAGAAGGTTAGGTGGGATCGCTGTGGGAAAATTCAGTCTGTCTCTGGAATAAGTTTCTTTTTTGTTGTTGTTTTTTTGAAATGGAGTCTCGCTCTGTCCCCCAGGCTGGAGTGCAGTGGCACGACCTCGGCTCACTGCAAGCTCCGCCTCCCGGGTTCACGCCATTCCCTTGCCTCAGCCTCCCGAGTAGCTGGGACTACAGGCGCCCGCCATCACACCTGGCTAATTTTTTGTATTTTTAGTAGAGACAGGGTTTCACCGTGTTAGCCAGGATGGTCTCGATCTCCTGACCTTGTGATCTACCCGCCTCGGCCTCCCAAAGTGCTGGGATTACAGGTGTGAGCCACTGCGCCAGGCCATCTCTGGAATAAGTCTCTAAGGAATACATCTGCCCCAGAGCAGATTGGGCTGCCACTTGAGGTAAGGAAATACTGACCTTGGAATATTCACATAGAGACTATCTGATATTCTGTCAGACATAGTTTAAAAATTTGGGTTGGGTTGGGGCCAGGTATGGTGGCTCGTGCCTGTGATCCCAGTACTTTGGGAGGCTGAGGTGGGCGGATCACCTGAGGTCAGGAGTTCGAGACCAGCCTGGCCAATGTGGAGAAACCTCGTCTCTACTAAAAATATAAAATTAGCTGGGCGTGGTGGCACGTGCCTGTAATCCCAGCTACTCAGGAGGCTGAGGCAGGAGAATTGTTTGAACCTTGGAGGCGGAGGTTGCGGTGAGCCGAGATCGCGCCATTGCACTCCAGCCTGGGCAACAAGATCGAAACTCGGTCTAAAAAAAAAGAAAAATCGAGTTGGATAGGATGTGAGTAGAATTGGTCATTTCTCTTTTCACTCTTCTCTACCTCTCGACTGTTAAACCTTGCAGTTGAAATATACTTAAATGTTTAATAAACTAGTAAATTGATAAATCAACAAATACGTGTGGAGGACCACTCTGAGTGATCAATGGGGTTGTGAGACGTGTCAGCAATGGTGGGTGTTGGCCAGTGCAAGGAGCTCACTGGTTAGCTTGAGAGTCATGAATGGTTTCCCTGAGGAATAAACAACACACACTATATGGGCGGAAGCCTGGTGGATGGCACGATTACTATGCACAGTAGGAGTGTAAAGAGGTGAAGATTACTGGGCACTGGCATAGTCCACAAGATTGTAGTGAGAATACAGGGCATTAGGGCATTATGGACCTTAGGCATGGTGAGCAAGGTGAGGGATGAGGAAGCTGAGCCTATTTTGTGAATTTGGGATGATTGGCATGCCTTGAGGGGCAGATTTCTGTGGGAAAGTATTAGGGACACAGCAGTGAGAATTACTGAAGGAGAAAGAACATGAAACTCTGGTGAAAAGTGAGAATTCTAGTGCTAAATTTGGCTGGTGAACATAAAGTCATTGACAATTTCAGCTGGAAAGAATTTTGGAGATCATCTGGTATAATAGTCAACACATTGATAGATGAGGAAGCTCAGACTGAATGTTAGGGTTTATCCTGATGACTCCTACTTAGTGGCAGAGCTGGGAGACCCCCCTTTCCTATTCTCTCTCTACTCTTTCAGATAATCACCAGGAAGGATGGTTAGAGCTTGAATACTGTGTATACTCTGGAGCTCTTCTTGTCTTGGATTGGTGTCTGTTGAGGCCTCTGCCATTCAGAAGGGCATTTCCCCTGCAACCCAGCCTTGCCTGCAGATTTACAGAAGGGCTTTGATAAGGTGCATCTGTTGGAAGCCCAGTTCCTGCTTTGGGCCTGCCATTTTCCATTTCATAAAAAGAAATGTGAAGATAATTTAGATTTTATCTTTATTATAGTTTTGTGAGATATAAAAGCCTGTGATTTTTTTTCCTAGGGGGAATTTAGAAATAGAGTAGAAAGATTCAAGTAATTCTTGTCAGAAAGGAACCATTCATCTATAACTTCTCCTAGAATCTGTTTTGCAGATGATCAAAAATATGGGGCAATGTTTCTGTACCAAATTTTTTTTTTTTTAGTGTTTTTCTTACTACAGCAAAAAAAGTAAAACAACTTACATGTCACAAAGGAGAAGTACAGATACAAATTGTTAAAGCCATGAAGTAATATGTACAATAAAGTAAATGTTAAGAAAATGTTTGTAATACAATGGTGTGTGAGGAAACCAGGATAACCGTGTATAGATATATCTCCAAGATTTGGGAATGCCCACTCTGGATTTCCAGTATTGCTTACAATCTCCGTCATAATTCATCCACTTGCCCAAGGGTAGAGAGCAGCAGGTCTGGCTGAGATGAGGGAGATCGTGGAGCTGCTTCCCACACCCCAGAATCCTAGTATGGTTTCCTCAAAATAAGTCACCAGCTGTCAGTGGGCTTTTGGGGGTCACTGGTGCAGAGTTAGAGTCATGAATGCCAGGAGTCTGATTCTAAATATATGCTAGTTACAACAAGTTTTTAAGAGAAAGATGTCACTACAGTGATGAAATGGTTTTCTCTTCTTTGCAGATTTATATGTTTGATATTTTAAAGTTTACTTTCCAAATGTCCTGTAACGATGAAGTATGGTTTAATATTCAGGAAAATTATTGTTAGTTTTCCTTTTCCATTGAAGGAATAATGTGCCTATGTGTATGATCCAGAATTTTATTCTGTGAAGAATGAAGAATGAAAATGAGGCCACTAGAAATACCTTAGGCTGTTTTTCTTTATGAAGAATAAAAGGGAAACTCAATAGCACCAGCCCTCTGCCATGTGTTATGAGAGTGTGTTAAATCTGACATTGCTTTAAGAAATAGCAGCTGTAGACAAAGTGAAGCAAGGTGGAGAAAACAAACAACTGGGAGAAACCGAAGGAAAAATCACAGAGTGGTATAGAGGAATTGGGAAGAACAGGTATATTCTTTATTTTAACTGAAATTTTCCAGGTATTAGTGGTTAAGAAAAGGCTCAAGTACAGCCCATACTTGGCTACCATTCAAAAATTAAGTGGCATTCACTTTTCCTTTTGTTGGGTCACATTAGTGTTATAGACTCTGTTATGTTTTTTTCTTATTTTAATCCACTAGTCAGTGGGGGAAGTGGGGATCTGTGGATTTGTTTACTAACGAAGAAATATATCAGTTAGACATTATTCTGCTGCCGGTAATAAAGACCTCAGAATTAGTGGCTGAAACAAAGTGGGCATTTAGT
>NW_012114733.1:3475679-3476049 GCF_000951035.1 Colobus angolensis palliatus | reverse complement strand
GCTGGGATTATAGGCGTGAGCCACTGTGCCGTCCTATGATGAGATCTTTACCTTCATGTTCTCCTGGTAGATGCTTGAGCCCAATAATTGTGTCTGACTGTCTTACGGAAGGAAGAGGGAGTGAGAGTGAAGGGCACAAAGGGCTTGTGCCTGCTGAGGTAACCCTTCCAAGCTCTCTCCTGGAAGCCCTACTCGGTGATGACTGCTCACCTTTCATTGGCCAGAACCCTGTACTATGACCATCCTTAGCTGTGAGAGAAGCTGGAAATGTAGTTTTCATTCAGCTATATTGCTCTTTCTATTAAATGAGGTTCGTTATTAAGGAAGGTGAAACTAGATCCTGAGTACTTAGGCAGTCTCTGCCGTAAAA
>NW_012114733.1:3467646-3475288 GCF_000951035.1 Colobus angolensis palliatus | reverse complement strand
TTCTTTTTCTTTTTTATGGAGGCGGAGTTTTGCTCTTGTCGCCTAAACTATTCCTAAACTATAGTGCAGTGGCGCGATCTCAGCTCATTGCAACCTCTGCCTCCTGAGTTCAAGGGATTCTCCTGTCTCAGCCTCTGTAGTAGCTGGGATTATAGGCGCCCACCACCACGCCTGGCTAATTTTTATATTTCATTTTAGTAGAGATGTTTCACCATGCTGGCCAGGCTGGTCTTGAACTCCTGACCTTAGGTGATCTGCTAGCCTCGGCCTCCCAAAGTGCTGGGATTACAGGCGTGAGCCACTGTGCCTGGCCGTAAAGTAGTATAGATTATTGTGTTTTAAATTTTTCATATGTAAAAATGACAGGTTCTGAGCATGGGATATGACTGTTTTAGTAAATGTTGAGATAATTGGTCTCCTTTAAAGGGGGCGTCATATGGTTTGGGTCCCCTTTAGGATTTTCTACAAGAGCCACACGTAGATATGTAAAATAAAATTAATATTTCTGTTTAGTCTGTTTTTTTTTTTTTTAAAAAAATGCATATCTGTGAGTATATCCTGTACTTCCTCTATACCAGTATTTTTTAAAACATCTTCTTGACAGGGAGTGTTTTAAAAAAATAGGAAATATAGTTACCAAATTACTGACTTTCCTAGGTATTGGGAGATAGAGGGAAGTTTCTCCCTCTCTGATTATATAAAAAGTGTGTAGTGAGAGTTGACTTTCTGGTTTATCATTTGGCCACGTGGCTTCAGAAACAATAGAGCCAGCATGGGTTAGAATTTTCATTCTCACACTTGAACCCCGGCCCTGTGATTATGAGCTGTGAGGTCTTGGCAAGTTATCTGTCTTTGCTGCAGTCCCCTCATTTATAAAACAGTGTTGGTAATAGTTGATAGTAGCATTTAGCTGGCAGGACAAAATGAGGTGACATAAATAAAACACCTTGTACAGGGCCTGCTCCCTGGTATGTACTGAGTCAGCGTTAGCTGCAGCAGGTGGCAGTACTAAAGCAAAGCAAGACAGAAGGCTCCAGGCCTTAATGAGATAGTTACTCAGCAGCTGATTCTGATCGAGAGAATTGTGAAGAATTCTGTTCTACGGTTGCCATTTTTTTTTTTTTTTTTTTTGAGACAGAGTCTAGCTCTGTCACCCAGGCTGGAGTGCAGTGGCCCGATCTCAGCTCACTGCAAGCTCCGCCTCCCGGGTTTATGCCATTCTCCTGCCTCAACCTCCCGAGTAGCTGGGACTACAGGCGCCCGCCACCTCGCCCGGCTAGTTTTTTGTATTTTTTAGTAGAGACAGGGTTTCACTGCGTTAGCCAGGATGGTCTCGATCTCCTGACCTCGTGATCCACCCGTCTCGGCCTCCCAAAGTGCTGGGATTACAGGCTTGAGCCACCGCGCCCGGCCCTGCGGTTGCCATTTTAAGTTTCTCCAGCCTGCAGCCCTGCGATTTTTACTTTTTGACATCTGTCAGAGCCATGAAGAATGTTTAGGAGTCACTGCTTAAGAAAATGCTTCTGCTGTTTTTAAGAAATATACTACTATCTTCTTGTCAGTAAGATCCTGCCGTGTGCGGTGCCAGGACAGAAGTGACCTCATGGGATATGACTCAAGAGGTAGTTCTTTTTTTTTTTTTTAAAGACAGAATCTTGCTCTGTCACCTAGACTGGAGTGCAGTGGTGCAATCTCGGCTCACTGCAAACTCTGTCTTCTGGATTCAAACAGTTCTGGTGCCTCATTCTCCCAAAAAGCTGGGACTACAGGCATGTGCCACTATGGCCAGCTAATTGTATTTTTAGTAGAGGCAGGGTTTTGCCAGGTTTCCCAGGCTGAACTCGAACTCCTGAGCTCAAGCGATCTGCCCGCCTTGGCCTCCCAAAGTGCTGAGATTACAGAATGAGCCACCGCATCTGGCTGATAGTCTCTTTGTCATGATTTTAAAAATCATCTTGTTGGCCAAGACCATGTCTGCCCCGTGAGCACAGACCCTCGCCCTCGCTTCTCTGCCCCTTGTCCACACCCGCTGCCAGCTCACCATAGATGATGATATTCCTGTGCCCATCGTCAACAATGGCTCCGGCATGTGCAAGGGTGGTTCCGTAGGCGACGATGCCCCCCAGGCTGTCTTCCCTCCCATCGTGTGGCACCTCAAGCACCAGGGCGTGATGATGGGCATGGGTCAGAAGGACTCCCATGTGAGTGACAAGGCCCAGAGCAAGAGAGGCATCCTGACCCTGAAGTGCCCCATCAAGCATGGCATCATCACCAACTGGGATGGCATGGAGAAGACCTGGCACCACACCTTCTATAAGGAGCTGCGTGTGGCTCCTGAGGAGCACCCCATGCTGTGACCGAGGCCCCCCTGCACCCCAAGGCCAGCCGCAGGAAGATGACCCAGATCATGTTTGAGACCTTCAACACCCCAGCCATGTACATGGCCATCCAGGCCGTGCTGTCCCTGTATACCTGTGGCTGTACCACTGGTATCATGATGGACTCCGGTGATGGGGTCACCCACAGTGTGCCCGTCTATGAGGGGTATGCCCTCCCCGACGCCATCCTGTGTCTGGACCTGGCTGGCCGGGACCTGACTGACTACCTCATGAAGATCCTCACCGAGCGCGGCTATAGCTTCACCACCACACCTGAATAGGATTTCATGCATGACATCAAGGAGAAGCTGTGCTGTGTTGCTCTGGACTTCGAGCAGGAGATGGTCATGGTGGCTTCCACGTCCTCCCTGGAGAAGAGCTGCGAGCTGCCTGATGGCCAGATCATCACCATTGGCAACGAGCAGGTCTGCTGCCCTGAGGTACTCTTCCAGCTTTCCTTCCTGGGCATAGAATCCTGTGGCATCCATGAAACTACCTTCAACTCCGTTATGAAATGTGATGTGGATATCCACAAAGACCTGTACGCGAATGCAGTGCTGTCTGGCGGCACCACTGTGTACCCTACTGTTGCCGGCAGGATGCAGAGGAAGATCACCACCCTGGTGCCCAGCACGATGAAGATCAAGATCATTGTTCCTCCCGAGCACAGGCACTCTGTGTGGATAGGTGGCTGCATCCTGGTCTTGCTGTCCACCTTCCAGCAGGTGTGGATCAGCAAGCAGGAGTATGATGAGTCTGGCTCCATCGTCCATCCTCCAAATGCTTCTAGGCAGACTGTGACTTAGTTGCGTTACACCCTTTCTTGACAAAACCTAACTTGTGCAGAAAAGAAGATGAGATTGGCGTGGCTTTATTAGTTTTTGTTTTGTTTTGTTTGTGTTTTTGTGGTTTGAATCAGGATTTAAAAACTGGAACGGGGGGTGACAGCAGTTGGTTGGAGCGAGCATCCCCCAAAGTTCTACAGTGTGGCCAAGGACTTTGTTTCTTGTTTGTACATTATTCTTTTTTTTTGATAGTCATTCCAAATATCGTGAGATGCATTGTTACAGGAAGTTGTTTGCCCTCCTAAAAGCCACCCCACTTCTCTCTAAGGAGAATGGCCCAGTCCTGTCCTAAGTCCACACAGGGGAGGTTTTGTGTAAACTGTGTAATGCAAAATTTTAAAAATCTTTGCCTTAATACTTTTTTATTTTGTTTTATTTTGAGTGATCAGCCTTCATGGCCCCCCTTTTTTGTCCCCCAACTTGAGATGTATGAAAGCTTTTGGTCTCTCTGGGAGTGGGTGTAGGCAGCCAGGGCTTACCTGTACACTGACTTGAGACCAGTTGAATAAAAGTGCACACCTTAAAAGTGCACACCTTAAAAAAAATCGCTGGGTGCAGTGGCTCATGCCTGTAATCCTAGCACTTTGGGAGGCTGGGGCGGGTAGATCACCTGAGGTCAGGAGTTCAAGACCAGCCTGGCCAACACAGTGAAACCCCGTCTCTACAGAAAAAAAAAACAAACCCCAGAATTAGCTGGGCATGATGGCGGGTGCCTGTAATCTCAGCTGCTCGGGAGGCTGAGGCAGAAGAATAGCTTGAACCCAGGAGGCGGAGGTTGCAGTGCGCCAAGATCGTGCCATTGCACTTCAGCCTGGGGGACAGAGCAAGACTCTGTCATTAAAAAAAAAAAAATCAGCTTGTTGAAATGTAGTATTTGATTATATATGTGCAACATATTTAAGTTTGAAAGCACAATGATTTTGAATATTCCAAACTCACCCAGCAGTCAACAACTGCAACATTAACAACACTGCTCAGGGACCACTCTCTTGTAGTCCTTTCCTGCTATGCCACTCCCCTCACTCTGGGGTGGCCTGAATTTTGTGTTTGATTTCTTACTTTGTAAAAAATAGTTTTCTCAGGCATGCACATATTTTAACACAATATGTTTAGTTTGGCGTACTTTTGACCTTATTAAAAATAATATCACTTTATGTAGTTTTCTGGGACTTTGAATCAATTTTTCACCCAACAGTATTTCCCAGTTGATACATACTATTTTGTAAGCTACTGTAATATTCATTCATTTTATTTGCTGTATAATATTCTACTTTGTGAATATACAACTCTTTTTATTCTGCTGCCAGTGAACATTTTCTTTCTTTCTTTTTTTTAAAAATAAATATTGCTGCTATGAACACATCTCATACATGGTACCTGGTCTACACGTGTAAAAGTTTCTTGAAGGTATTTATGTAGGAATGGAAATGCTGGCTCATAGAGTGTTTAACTTTACCAGATACTGTTGAATTGCTTTTCTAAGAGTTTATATCACTTTATATTCCTTTAGCACTGCGTATCATTTTTGTTTTTTTTGAGACAGGGTCTTACCCTGTCAACCAGGCTGGAGTACAATGGTATGATCTTGGCTCACTGTAACCTCAGATTCCTGGGCTCAAGTGATCCTCCCACCTCAGCCTCCTGAGTAGCAGGGATCACACGCTTGCACCATCATACTCGACTAATTTTTATATTTTTGTCAAGATGGTGTTTCACCATGGTGCCCAGGCTTATCTCAAACTCCTGGGCTCGAGTGACCACCTGCCTCAGCCTTCCAAAGTGTTAGGATTATAGGCGTGTGCTACTGTGCCCAGCTTATAATCATTATTAAGACAGCTTTATTGAGATATAATTTATATAATACAAAATTCACCCATTTTAAGTGTATACTTCAGTGATTTTCATGCAGCCATCACCAGTCTAGTCGCAGAACATTTCCAACAGCTTTAAAAGCTTCTTCATGCTGATCCAGTCTTTACACTTAATGTATTACTACTTGATGTCATTCCTGTGCCTGTAAAATATGTCGTGTGAATTTGCACCTCTCTAATTAAAAAAGGCTTAGAATATCTTTTCATGTCTTTATCGGCCATTCATATTCCTGTCTTTATGAACTGTCCTCTATTTTCCTATTAGATTGTTTGGCTTTTTCTTTTTTTTTTTTTGAGACGGAGTCTCGCTCTGTCGCCCAGGCTGGAGTGCTGTGGCCGGATCTCAGCTCACTGCAAGCTCCGCCTCCCGGGTTCACGCCATTCTCCTGCCTCAGCCTCCCGGGTAGCTGGGACTACAGGCCCCGCCACCTTGCCTGGCTAGTTTTTAGTAGAGACGGGGTTTCACTGTGTTAGCCAGGATGGTCTCGATCTCCTGACCTTGTGATCCGCCCTTTTCGGCCTCCCAAAGTGCTGGGATTACAGGCTTGAGCCACCGCGCCTGGCCTTGGTTTTTTCTTTATTTGGAATTCTTTATTTATTCTGGATACCAAAACTATGCCAGTTATATTTGTTGAACTATTTGCTCCAGTTGTGGCCATTCTTTTCACTATTTTGTTTGTCTTATTTACAGTATCTTTTAACGAACAAATGTTTTAATTTTAATAGATTTTTACTAATTTATTTAGTTTTTTTTGTTTGTTTCTCATTGTTCCTGGACTGATTAGATTCTGTCTTAGAATGTTGAGTATTCTATCCTCAGTGTTGCTTAACTTACCTTTCAGACTTTCAGTCTCATTGTATTTCTGTACTGTACTATGTTAATGTCCTAAATATTATCTGCTGGTTAACTACTTTTCTTGCTTGTTAATACTGGTTAACTGCGTCTCTTATTTAACTCTTTCACTGAGTTTTTAGTTTAATAATGATATATTTCTTTTCGAGTTCACCTCTCCCTTCAGGTTGGACTGGACATTCCAAATAGTTTATTTTTCTTTGCTTGTCTTAGTGATTCCATTTTTTATTTCTTTAAACATTTCTTATTCCTTGATGACAGAATAAGACAATTCAGTATTGGTGGTCCTACCTGAGGGGCTGTTCTGAACAATTTGTTCGTTATTTCTGCTGTCTCTCTGAGGTGTTGGCTTTTTTCCCTGGTACGCACAGTGATCTTTGTTTGTATGCTTCGACTTGATCTTAATTTGTGGAATAATTCTGGATCTAAATGTATGATTCTTTTTTCCTAAGAGGATTGCAGTTATTTCTGCCTGGAACCAGGAAACTCCATTAACTTCACACTATCAGTAGTCTAGACTCAAGGTGGGAGTCTCAAGCTCTCTGCAGTCTTTTATTTGACTGGACATTTTCCCCCTTTTTTCTCTGTCCTTTTTGTACTCATATTTGCCTTTATCTTTTTATGTGGCACTTTCACTGCAGAATTATTTTGTTTCTTTCAGAACTTGCTATATGATGGTTATTGTTGAGAATTCTAGAACACAAAGCACTGCTGTAAAATCATAGGTATTTGATGTATAAAAATGCAAAAGGGAAAATAGTTTCATTTTAAAATACAGATTTAGGGAATGTAAAACATTTATAGAAAAGAAGTAGCAAAAAAGCTATCATGTCAAACGTTGTAATTAACTATAAGCAAAATGTACTCCATATGGGCCTAATCTTACTGTGTAAAGATCTAGGGAAATCCTCAGTCTATTTTAAAGTGTAGAGCACAGCTTTCAATTTAGGTATTAGAAGGCTATTTTCTTTTATGGAGAAAAGACTACACATTATGGTGTGAAATGGACTGAAGTCTGAAATCTTTAAAGAACTAGCCAAATTTTATTTTTTTTCTCCATGCGTGTTACCTTTGAAACTTCAAGGGCTTGTTCCAGCTGTATGAATTTGTGGCAGTATTTTATATTAGCCTAGCTTTAAGTTGCCAGCACAGTAGTAGAGTTTGGTGGATGGTCTTTTCTTTAAAGACACAGTCTTCTAGTCTGGGCTTGGATAAGAGTCCCAAAACGGGATGATACAAGTCAAATGAAGAAAGGCATAAATTTGTCTGTTGTTTTCCCTTTGACACAGGGTCTCGTTTTGTTACCCAGGCTAGAGTGCAGTAGCACCATCATTGCTCCCTGCAGCCGTGACCTCCTGGGCTCAAACCATTCCCCCACCTCAGCTTCCCTAGTAGCTGGGACTACAGGCACGTGCCACTACGCCCGGCTATTTTTTTTTGTTTTTTGGACAATTTTTTTTTTTTTTTCTGGTAGAGATAGGGTCCCACTATGTTACCCAGGCTGGTTTTGAACTCTTGGGCTCATCCCATCTCTACTAAAAATACAAAAAATTAGCCGGGCGTGGTGGTGGGCGCTTGTAGTCCCAGCTACTTGGAAGGCTGAGGCAGGAGAATGGCGTGAACCTGGGAGGCGGAGCTTGCAGTGAGCCGAGATCACGCCACTGCACTCCAGCCTGGGTGACAGAGCGAGACTCC
>NW_012114733.1:3463542-3467176 GCF_000951035.1 Colobus angolensis palliatus | reverse complement strand
AGGAGAATGATGTGAACCCAGGAGGCAGAGCTTGCAGCGAGCCGAGATTGCACCACTGCACTCCAGCCTGGGCAACAGAGCGAGACTCTGTCTCAAAAAGAAAAAAAAAAAAGAAAAAATTAAGAAATGTGTCCGGGCACGGTGGTTTGTGCCTATAATCTCAGCACTTTGGGAGGCCGAGGCAGGAGGATCACTTGAGGTCAGGAGATCAGCCTGGCCAACATGGTGAAACCCTGTCTCTACTAAAACAAACAGAAATTAGCTGGGTGTGGTGGCATGTGCCTATAATCCCAGCTACTCAGGAGGCTGAGGGCAGGAGAAATGCTTGAACCCGGGAGGTGGAGGTTGCAGTGAGCAGAGATCGCGCCATTGCACTCCAGCCTGGCTGGCAGAGTGAGACTCCATCCCTCCCCTCCCCGCTAAAAAATGAAAAAAAAAAAAAAAAAAGCTGCACAGTAATGTGTTAATGAGAAACACTGTGTCACAATGCTGAAATATAAAAATGAGACCAATACCAGTATTTATGAAGGGATTGTTTACGAAGAGTTATGATATACTGGACAGACAATACATTTGCTGTTGAGGAGACTAACTGCTCTGTTCTAGTTTCCTTTTTTTTTTTTTCCCCGACAGGGTCTCCCTCTGTCACCCAGGCTGGAATGCACTGGCACAGTCATGGCTCATTGCAGCCTTGACATCCCAGGCTTAGGTGTTCTTCCCACCTCAGCGTCCTGAGTAGCTAGGACTACAGGTGTGTGCCACCATGCCCACCTGATTATTGTATATTTTATAGAAATGGGGTTTTGCTATGTTGTCTTGGCTGGTCTTGAACTGCTGGGCTCCAGTGATCTGCCTGCCTTGGCCTCCTGAAATGCTAGGATTACAGGCATGAGCCACTGCACTTTGGCCTGTGTTCTAATTTTCTGTTTTTCTTTCTTTTTTTTTTGAGACAGAGTCTTGCTTTGTCACCCAGGCTGGAGTGCAGTGGCTCAATCTTGGCTCACTGCACCCTCTGCCTCCTGGGTTCAAGTGATTCTCCTGCCTCAGCCTCCCTAGTAGCTGGAATGACAGGCGTCTGCCACTATGCCTGGCTAATTTTTGTATTTTTAGTAGAGATGGGGTTTCACCATATTGGCCAGGCTGGTCTCAAACTCCTGACGTTGTGATCCGCACCCCCCACCCCCACCCCCCCGGCCTCCCAAAGCGCTGGGATTACAGGCATGAGTCACCATGTCCAGCCCTCGGTTCTAATTTTCAAACAAGGAGTCCTGTAAGTTACTGACTGGGCACCTTCCTGTCATCTGTAAAATGAGATGGTGTTTTGCTTTTGTTTTCCTAGCATGGGGGTTATCCCACCTCTTGTTTCTTTCCAGTTATTCTGTGTGAGATGGTAGAGCATGCCATGTTGTTAGGTAGAAGACATGTCCCCAGCTCTACAGTTAGCACGCTTTGAGAGAGGTAATTTAAATCAGTGCTAGCTATGTCAGCCCTTGGAAAGACCAAGAGCACATCTAAATGTAACTTGGTGATGGGCATTTTTGTAGTGGAAGAAAGACTGTAGTCCCGTCCATTTGTATATTCTTTTTGATGACTTCATAACAGGTTCTTTCAGTATTTTCTCAGATTCTTACAGAATTCAGGTAGCAGATCTTCTTTTTTTAATAATTGGATTTTCTAATGAAGTGGTAGTTCCCCCTGTGAATTCTTGCATTTCAAAAATTTTTGTTGGTCGTTATTGGCCCGGTTTGGAGTTGGCTCTGTGGCACTGAAACTCAAGAGGAAGATGGGGGCTCCTAGCTTTGTTTGGAAATCAGCCCCATGAGGATAATGTTGAAGGTGCTGAGGGTGACAGCAGGAAATGGGAAGGATGTTGTTGAGGATGGAATGTAGAGTGATAACTGTGGAGATATGGAAAGACTTAGAGAGTGACAGGTTAGTGGTTTTAACCTAATTTTGGGGAACAAGATTCATATAGACTTTTTCCCTTCTATTATATGGAAAGTACCATAAAAATATTAGTAATAATCATGTATGTCAGTTTATCAATTTTTCTGTAGCCAACTATGCTTTTATGTACAACAAAGGAGAAAGCAGCCCCTAAAATATGCCACAGTGAAGAACACACGTTTTGTGTGCTCAGTTGGAAGTGTTTCTGTAGTCATCCAGGGCTTCTTTCACAGTCTCCGTGTTAATATTATAGCAGTTTCTCAGGTTTATGGGCAAGTGACTATAGCTGTTCCACTTGGTAGACAAAGCAGAATGCATTATCAGGCCATCTTTGGTGCAGTTCACAGAATTGTCACCTGTGCCTGGCAAATGGCTAAGTTCTAGCAGACCCTCCCTGCCATTCTGCTGCCTCACAGAGACTCCTCTTAAGAAGTTACACAGTTTTGTTCAGGACTGTGCTAGATCCCACTTATCCTGGTGCTGGTTATTCAGTTTTCATAATTGCTCAGGCTTTGTATTTTGCCTTTTTTCTTTGGCTATTTGCATATTGGTTATGGAACAGAGAGATAAAACATGCGCATAGAGTGGATTCCTGTTAGGTTTCTGCCACTTGTACAGTCTCGCTCCAGTTACTGGACATGTTTATGGAGTAACTGATACAGCTGTTTAGTATTGGACAAATATGTGATTCATTTTAAAGTAGTAAGCTCAAAACCACTAACTTCATATTTATAGCCTGTCTCCAAAACTCCTTCCTTTATTCTTTTAAAATTGTTGTAATAAGTATGGACTCTGTAATGCTTGCTACATTTTTTGCAGATTTGGCCACAGATTTATTTTCTTTTATTCACATTTCTTTTTTTCTTTTTTTTTTTTTGAGACGGAGTCTCGGTCTGTCATCCAGGCTGTAATGCAGTACCCTGTGATCTCAGCTCACTGCAACCTCCGCCTCCTGGGTTCAAGTGATTCTCTTGTCTCAGTCTCCTGAGTAGCTGGGATTATAGGCCCATACCACCATACCTGGCTAATTGTTTTTAAATTTTTAGTGGAGATGGAGTTTCACCGTGTTGACCAGGGTAGTCTAGAACTGACCCCAAGTGATCCGTCCGCCTTGGGCTCCCAAAGTGCTGGGATTACAGACGGGAACTACTGTGCCCGGCCTGATCCACATGTTTTTAAAAGTTGGTTAATGTCACATAAAATTGGGATTTTGGGCTTAAAAAAAATCAGAAAATCTGGCAGCATTCCCAGTGACTGAGTAATGGCTGTCTCCTTTAGACAGGATAGTATGTTGTCTGCAAATACACATCACCCCCATACCCACCATTTTTGACATACACCTGGCTGCCTTCACTAATTGCCGTTACCTGCCTGGCTCTTTGGGCACCTGAGTTTGTAATTCCTGCTTTATTACTGAGCTCTCCACTTCCTGCTGTGCTCTTGTACTCTTTGTTTTTTGTTTTCTTTTTTCTGAGACAGAGTCTCGCTCTGTCAGCCAGGCTGCAGTGTAGTGGTACATTCTTGGCTTACTCTAACTTCCGCCGCCTGGGTTCAAGTAATTCTTGTGCCTCAGCCTCCCCAGTAGCTGGGATTATAGGCGTGTGCCACCATGCCTGGCTAATTTTTGTATTTTTATAGAGATGGGGTTTCACCATATTGCCCAGACTGGTCTTGAACTCCTGACCTC
>NW_012114733.1:3461169-3463197 GCF_000951035.1 Colobus angolensis palliatus | reverse complement strand
GCCCGGCCCTCTCCCTGTCTTTTAAAGTGAAAATTTTAGGCTGTTGTGGGTAGGGGAACCATCGTGGGGAAGGATGGTGTGCGAAAAATGTGAAAAGAAACTTGGTACTGTTACCACTCCAGATACATGGAAGGATGGTGCTAGGAATACCACAGAAAGTGGTGGGAGAAAGCTGAATGAAAATAAAGCTTTGACTTCAAAAAAAGCAAGATTTGATCCATATGGAAAGAATAAGTTCTCCACTTGCAGAATTTGTGGAAAGAATAAGTTCTCCACTTGCAGAATTTGTAAAAGTTCTGTGCACCAACCAGGTTCTCATTACTGCCAGGGCTGTGCTTATAAAAAAGGCATCTGTGCGATGTGTGGAAAAAAGGTTTTGGATACCAAAAACTACAAGCAAACATCTGTCCGGATGTATTGATGGAATTTCTGGCTTTCTAAATGATTTTACTTTCTGCCTTGAATTTTCAAGGCATAGATGTCAGTTTAAAGAATGTGTTTTAAGATAATTAAGTTTAAACCAGAGAATTTGATTGTTACTCATTTTGCTCTAATGTTCTAAACAACAACAGTGTAACTAGTCTTTTGCCATAAATGGTTATTTTCTTTATGAGCATTTTATTGAACTAAGTGGCAAATTCCATGAAATTATTTCTCAGTTCTGTATGCACTTTTATTTAATATTATTCATATAATTCTCCACCCCCCACTTTATTTATTGATACTGCAAAAGTGAGAAGGAGATAATAGATATTTTGCTCTGAATTTGGCATCCAGAGTTAACAGTTCTCCCCTCACTCCCTTACTGGTGTCACAGTTATTAGAATCAGCAGCCTCTTAACTAATTGCAGTTTCATAGGATAGATAAATGTTTCAAGCCGTTATTGCTGAATGGTTCTTGAGTTATTAACCTAGACCTAAATCAAAGACCAGTGGGATTTATGATGTTTTTTATTTGTTCTTGCAGCCAAAGTGCCAATTCCTTTAATATGTGACCAAGAACACAAGGAACATCCATATGTCCAAATAAATACACTGAATTTTAGGGAAAAAGAAAACAAAAATTTTAGTTAAGCAATTTTTCAAAATATTTTTACTTGTGTTTTGCAATCCTGTCTTTACAACTGTCCTATAAGGTAGGCATGTGTGGATTTATGTCCTGTTGGGAAGCCTTAGGGCTTTTTCTACTTCTGCTAGGAAGGATGTATTTTCTTGAAAATAGTTTCATTGGAAGACTGGACTTCTCCTGTGGTCCTTTCAAGGTAGCCACAGTCCTCTTGGGGCCCAGTTTGCAGCACTGAACCCTGGGCACAGCTTTGCCGTGAAAGGCCATTGAGAAACCATCAGATCCTATAATTGGTTAGTGGTGGAGCCACCATTTGGTTGGAGAACTTTTGATTCCAGTGCAGCATGGTGCTATTCTGATACTGGGTTACTCTTTCAGATTGAAATTCTTCATTCCATTTTACTATTTGCTGGGTGAGTGCAGCAGTGACACGGTTTTCAAAAGTTTACTGATAATCTATTTTTTGTCTAAAAAAACCACTTTTTGTAGTATTTGATGAACATGCCATCTTTTTCTTTTTGAGACATCTTACTCTATTGCCAAGGCTGGAGTACAGGGTCACAATCGAGGCTCACTGCAGCCTCAACTCTCTCCTCAGCCACCTCCTGAGTAGCTGGGTCCTGTGGCATGTGTCACCACACCCGACTGCTTTTTAAAATGTTTGGTAGAGATGAGGTCTCTCTCTGTATTGCCCAGGATGGTCTCAAACTCTTGGGCTCAAGTGATCCTCCTGCCTCAGCCTCCCAAACTGCTGGTATTACGGGCATAAACCATCATTTTTACATACTTTAAAAAAAGCTTATTCTCTGTTTTTCAGTACATTTTATAGTTTTACAAAGTTTGATTGAGTCTTCTCTTTTGTCTTCCTAGTTTTAA
Organism: Colobus angolensis palliatus; assembly: GCF_000951035.1. Taxonomy (NCBI): domain Eukaryota; kingdom Metazoa; phylum Chordata; class Mammalia; order Primates; family Cercopithecidae; genus Colobus; species Colobus angolensis. The sequence continues at coordinate 3,461,255 of NW_012114733.1, read as the reverse complement.
TCCTTTAGATTATCTTCATTTACAAATATCTTTTTTTTTTTTTTTTTGAGGCGGAGTCTCGCTCTGTCACCCGGGCTGGAGTGCAG
>NW_012114733.1:3460616-3460964 GCF_000951035.1 Colobus angolensis palliatus | reverse complement strand
TAGCCAGGATGGTCTCGATCTCCTGACCTCGTGATCCGCCCGTCTCGGCCTCCCAAAGTGCTGGGATTACAGGCTGGAGCCACCGCGCCCGGCCATTTACAAATATCTTTTGTTGTTTTAATTGCTTCTAATTTTTTACACTGTCTCTTTTTATTTTTAGGTGACATAATCAAATTAAATATGTGTATTTTGACAATAAATGTGACCATACTCCAGCCACCCCTTCACACACCCCGGGTTCTCTGATGTGGTCACAGTAATTTTTTGTTTTACTGACTTACATTTTGCACTATAATGTTTAGGGAACTGCCTATCATAATGCTTCCTTTAATATGTTGTCCCACACAG
>NW_012114733.1:3449312-3460069 GCF_000951035.1 Colobus angolensis palliatus | reverse complement strand
GCCTGCCTCGGCCTCCCAAAGTGCTAGGATTACAGGCATGACCCACCGCACCCAATCTAGGACCCATATTTCTAATGTTGAATTGGAAATATTTTGGGAAAAATTGAGCTACTATGATTTTTGCATTATTTCTTTGTGTAGGTGGAAATGGCTCATTGTTTCTCGAGGTTTCTAACATGGCATGTTGCTGCGTTGTTCCCTTTAGTTTTGCAATAACTGAGTGCAGTCACTGGAGAGAGTCCAGGATGGCCTGGTTGAGACATTGAAGATTTAGGAATGCATTGATTGATTGATTGATTGATTGAGACAGGGTCTTTCTCTGTCACCCAGGCAGAAGTGCAGTGGCGCAATTACTGGCTTACTCCAGCCTCGACCTCCTGGGCTCAATTGATCCTCCCTCCTCAGCCTTCCATGTAGCTGGGATTACAGGCACAAGGCACCACACCTGGCTAATTTTAAAATTTTTTGTAGAGACAGGGTCTCACTATGTTGCCCAGGGTGGACTTGAACTCCTGGCTGAAGTGATTCTCCTGCCTTGGCCTCTGAAAGTGTTGGGATTACAGGCATGAGCCACTGTGCCTGGTCTAGGAGTGCTTTTAAACTGCTGTCTGATTCCTGATAGGAGGAAGATACTATCACTGATTGAAAGGGAATATCCCTGATAAAGTTCTCAGTTATACCTGTGTGCACAAATCATGGTCCAATTGTGAGTTGTTTCAGAAAACAGATGCAGGGTACGTAAAGGAATGGGGCAGGACAGGCTCCAAGCGGGTAATTGGCGTGAAAGGAGCAAGGGGCCGGGGGACGTGAACTCCTAGGCCTAGGACTCCAGTCAGTCCACTGGAAGTCAGGTGAGTTATGAATATTGCTCATGTGCCTGCTGAACATGTGTGGGAGAGTTTCATTTGAGGGGGGCAGAATCCAGGAGGAAACTTTGTCTGTGAACTTGGGCTGGTGTGCAGCCTTTCTGCTGAAGCCTGCTGGAATTAAGCTTTGAACAGTTCAGCAGATTCTCACTTGTCATTGTGGGGCTTGTTTGTAGCTGGGGTTTGGAGACTGCTTTTACGCTAAATCATTCCTGTCACGCGCTCTCAAGTGAGGCAGTCTGCGGTATAAGCCTTGCTGACATTTGTGTAGAGTGGCTCTGCCCCTGGTGAGAAGAATGCAGCAGCTTCACATGTTTGCTGCTCCTGAACCTTAGATCTTTGTTGACAGTGATGCTGAGAGAAGAGGATGATATGTCGTATTTTAAAAGGATCAGAACTAAAGCATAAACCTTTAAAAAGGAAGGTCCAGGAGTCAGATAGATTTAGGATAATCACTATCACCTACTTCTAGCTAGGAGTATTAATTTTTTCATTTTTTCATTTGGGAATAACATTACCCATTTTATAGGATTGTTTAGAATAAATGTAGCATACAAGTGTGTATAGTGTAATAAGGTAGCATATGGTATAACACTTCGCCTTAATGATAACTAGGTGTGTTTTTGGTCTAAGTATATGAGACAGACCTGGTGCTCTTCAGAAGAGCCTTTGTGGAGCCTGTTTTTGGAGTCAGCTAACTAGTTTAATAGTAGAGAACAAAAATTGGTGAAAGAATTTTGAAGCAGTAAGATTTATCTCTCTCTGTTGGTTATTCTTAATATTTGTACAACTGCTTAATTGAAATTATGAGACTTTTTATTTTAGCAAAAGAAATTACTTTTCAGCAACCTTGCCTTGCTGAGAAGAAACTGCTGCAAATATGTTGTTTGTCCATTAACGGGGAGAACTTCAGTAGTGAACTTAAACACATTTTATTAAACATCACTTCTCACATGCTTGACTTGTTTTTGGCAGACTGTCCAGTAAGATTTGCTAGAGAATAGTGGTGATATTTATTATATCAGTTCTAAGAATTAAATTTTATTTTATAAAAGTTTATTTTCATTTAGCTTATTTACTGCTCCGAGCAACTCTAGGAGGGTGCAAGAACCCTTGTGTTTCCATGAAGAAAGACTTGATGCTCAGAAAAGCTCTGTGACTTTCTCCTCAGTGACCTGCAGAGCTGGGGTTGTAATCTAGGTCTTTTTGTCCAGCACTATTTGATCTCTACCCTCTTCCCCTTATACCATGGGTCTAGTATGTCAAGGGATTCAACCTTGGTTATTTTTAAACGATAGTGGCAGTCAGAAATAAAACTTAGATGTCTCTATATGTAGAAATTTTAGAGAAATAGTTTGTGTCTAAATTTGCAAGCTCATTCGGTTTAAAAATGGTTCCTATAATATGGTGCTCATTTATTACTTCAGATTCATTGCTTCAGTAATGACTTTTAAATAGAACTCTATTATTAGGGTGATTGGACTGAAGTCTGATTGGACTAGAGTTAAGAGATTGCATCACTATAAATAGAGTGAGATAAAATATTTTACATAATGTGATTGAAGTTTTATGAGGTCTCAAATGTTGGAACCTAGGATCTTCTCTAAACGGATACTTTGACCAGTTTCAAATAACAAGCTTCTCAGTGTGCGGCTTAAGTTGTAGACAGAGTGGCTACTTAAGAGAATTTGGGAATTAAATTATGTCCTTTGGCATGTTCAATTATGTTACCTGAGTCAGAGTTTCATTAGCTGCTTCATCAATAGTTTTTTAACCCCAAAGCTTTTAGAAAGTAAGATTAGCACACTAATTAGAAAATCATTTAAAGACCAAAATGAAAACAGAACAACTCTAAAAGCTTTTAGTGTGTTCAGGAAATGTTAGAAGTGGTCGTGTGTGAAGCCATTGGTATAGTTATTGGAGAGGACAACCTTTGGTAGACATAGATGAATTTAATACCCTTCTTTTAGTTTTTATTTTTAAAATAAACATGGGGTCTTGCCATGTTGCCCAGGCTGGTCTTGAGCTGCTGGGCTCAAGTGATCTGCTTTCTTCAGCCTCCCAAAGTGCTGGAATTACAGGCATGAGCCACTGCACCCGGCCAATGCCCTTCTCTAACAGTGCATTAGCACGAAAAGGTTGGAATGGCTTTTTTTTGTTGTTGTTGTTGAGATGGAGTCTCGCTCTATCGCCCAGGCTGGAGTGCAGTGGCCGGATCTCAGCTCACTGCAAGCTCCGCCTCCTGGGTTTACGCCATTCTCCTGCCTCAGCCTCCCGAGTAGCTGGGACTACAGGTGCCTGCCACCTGGCCCGGCTAGTTTTTTGTATTCTTTAGTAGAGACGGGGTTTCACCATGTTAGCCAGGATGGTCTCGATCTCCTGACCTTGTGATCCGCCCGTCTCGGCCTCCCAAAGTGCTGGGATTACAGGCTTGAGCCACCGCGCCCGGCCGGTTGGAATGGCTTTAAAGGCATTTCAGTTTCCCCGTGATTACATAGGAATGTGCCTAGTCTCTGTTATTTAGAATTTGATAAAAATATATGGGAGAAATGTATAGTTTGTAAAAATTTCTAAGCAGTCGTGAACTGTAGTCAATTCATAAGTGATTGGCTGGGTGCAGTGGCTCACGCTTATAATCCCAGCACTTTGGGAGGCCGAGGCGGGTGGGTCACTTGAGGCCAGGAGTTCAAGACTAGCCTAGGCAACATGGTGAAACTCCTGTCTCTACTAAAAATATAAAACATTAGCTGGGTGTGGTGGCCTGCACCTGTAGTTCCACCTGTGTGGGAGGCTGAGGCATGAGAATTGGTCAAACCTGGGAGGTAAAGGTTGCAGTGAGCCAAGATTGCACCACTGCACTCCAGCCTGGGTGACAGAGTAAGACTCTGTCTCGGGGGTGGCGGAAGATTGTTAAGTTCTAATCAAACCAGAATCTTTTCCTATCACCTTAACTCCTATAGTAGTGACGCTAACCTTCCCTTGCTCTGCCATCACCATCCGTATTGGGTTACTGTTATAAAAGTACATTATTCCAGCAATTTTACCAAAGTTTGGATAATTATTTTTAGTAGGCATTATGTGTTTAAATTTTTCCACTAACATAAGAGGTTAATATTTAGTTGAAGCATTAGTAGAAGCACAGTGATCCGTGGATACTGCCAAAAGTTTTTCCAATAATTAGAGTGGAATTTTGAGGAAACAGTGTATTACATGCTGAGATTGAATGGATGGGGATGGGAGAAGGATAACAGAAGACATTTTGCTATTGATTTCTTGATGTGATATGTGATGGTGAATGTTACCTCTAAACTAATGTGCAAAAAAATCTCAAGAAAACCCAAATCAAAAAACCCCCAAAACAAAAAGGTGTGCCAAAGAGGGAAAGCCCATGCCAGATCATCTGCTTTGAATCAATAATTTTTTGCTGACAGCCAACTGGGGAGTGGGACTGTAACTTTCATTTCCATTTGGTATCAGGAAGCTATTTGGTATAAATTTCTACCAAATAGTTATATAGAACCCCATTATGCTGGTAGTAATCTTTAATAATAATGGATATATGTATGTGGCTCTTGAATAGGGACTGTTTTATTTTTCAGTTTTCAGTGAATTAGAATATACAGTGTAATATATAATTTTGGTGGATAGTGGTTTGATTAGTAAATGCTATCTTTCATGGTTTGGTAAGATTTGATTTCTCTCTCTTTTTTTTCTCTGTCATTCCAGGGTGTGGATGAATGGAACATAGCTCGCCTGAATACAGTCTTGGATGTGGTTGAAGAAGAGTGTGGCATTTCTATTGAGGGTGTAAATACCCCGTATCTATATTTTGGCATGTGGAAGACCACGTTCGCATGGCACACCGAGGACATGGACCTCTATAGCATTAATTATCTCCACTTTGGAGAGCCCAAGTCTTGGCAAGTTACTCGTTTAATATTCATTTGCTTTGGAGTTTTGGAATTTGAGCATCAGGCACATATTGAAGAAGATTTTGTTCTTTGATTTGGTGGATTCAGATTTATATGAGCTGTAAGGAAGTTTTTGACTGTAATAATTAATTGTCTTCTATTCTGTCCGGGATTGTGCTTGGGAACCATAAACCCCGTGGTAATTTGTACAGGCATGCACTGTATAACAACGTTTAGATCAATGATGGACTGCATATACAATGGTCCTGAGTTTACAATGCAATTGGAAAACTCCTTTTCCATGTTTAGATATGTTTAACTACATAAACACTTTGTAGATAAGTACTTTGTGTTAAAATTGCCTACAATATTTAGTACAGTACAGATTTGTAGCCTAGAAGCAATAAGCTATGCCATATAGCCTAGGTCTGTAGTAGATCCACCATCTAGATTTGTGTAAGTCCACTCCATGATGTTCACACAATGGTGAAATTGCCTTACAACATGTTTCTCAGAAAGTATCTCTGTTATTAAGTGATGCATGACTGTATATGTAAAGTTGCCTGTAGTCCATTTTGTGAGCCATGAATTGGTAGATAATTTAGGCTCCAAGAATTTGTTAGGCATCTTTACTTCTTTGAGCATTTGTTGGATTAGGTATGTGGGAGGCAGTTAGAAGTGAAGAGTTGACTTCCTCGGTGTAGTTTCAAATAGTCTTCATGATCTTCTAGTTCATCCTCCTCTAATTATTTTTATTTTATTTTATTTTAATTTTTTTGAGGTGAAGTCTTGCTCTATTGCCCAGGCTGGAGTGCAGTGGTGCGATCTCGGCTCACTACAACCTCCGCTTCCCAGGTTCAAGCAATTATCCTGCCTTAGCCACCTGAGTAGCTGGGATTACAGACCCAGCTAATTTTTTGTATTTCAGTAGAGGCAGGGTTTCCCTGTGTTGTCCAGGCTGGTCTTGAACTCCTGAGCTCGGGCAGTCTGCCCACCTTGGCCTCTAAGTGGTAGGATTACAGGCATGAGCCAGCCGCCACACCTGGCCAATTTTTAAAATTTTTTATTTCTATTTATTTATTTTTTCAAGACAGGGTCTCACTCTGTTGCCCAGGCTTGAGTGTGGTGGTGCAATATCAGCTCACTGCAACCTCTGCCTCCCGGGTTCAAGCGATTCTCCTGCCTCAGCCTTCCGAGTAACTGGGATTACAGGTGTGTACCACCACGCCTGGCTAATTTTTGTATTTTTAGTAAAGATGGAGTTTCACCATGTTGACCAGGCTGGTCTCAAACTCCTGACCTCAGATGAACTCCCTGTCTCACCCCCGCAAAGTGCTGGGATTACAGGCGTGAATCATCCGCACTTAACACACGGGGCCTGGCTATAGGATCGATGCCCTGTAAAGAATTCTTGTATTGAATCAGGAGAGTGTTAAATTATTTTGGATCAATCTGTTTAAGGGCAGGCAAGGAAACATTTAATAAAAAATATTCTTGTCTAGGCCAGGTGCGGTTGCTCATATCTATAATCCCAGCTCTTTAGGGGGCCAAGAGGCGGATCACTTGAGCGCAGGAGTTCAAGACCAGCCTGGGCAACGTGGCAAAATTCTTTCTACAAACAAAAATACAAAAATTAGCCAGTCATAGCGACTCACGCCTGTAGCCCCAGCTGCTCGGAAGCCTGAGGTGAGAGGATCACTTTAGCCCGGGGAGGTCAAGGCTGCAGTGAGCTGAGGTGGTGCCACTGCATTCCAGCCTGGACAACAGAGGGAGACACTGTCTTTTTAAAAAAAAAAAAAAAGCCTAAAAGATAACTATTAAGAATACTAAGTTTCCTGAGTTGCTGTACATAGATATGTACGGCTCCAGGTGGAAGCTCTGAGGCATACATTTCTAGCCACCGTGTGTGGCAGGTTTGCAGAGTTAAGTGTTCACGAACACAGGTTTGTACTGAAGAGACTTCAAAGCAGCTGATGATTTATTTGAACACTTCTGGCTTGAAGGTTTAGGGGAAAAGTGTCCTTAGAGTAAGCGGATAGAAAACTGCTTTGACAGTCAGTGGTAGAGTATTATTTTCTTGGAATGAGTATGAACTTTGGAGCCAGAAGTCCTGTTTTAAAATCCAAATCTGTCACTTACTGGGAAGGACTTAGGGCAGATCACTACTTTCCTTTCATCAGGAGTTTCTTTCACTGCCAAATGGAGGCATGATTTATTCTCTGTCTACTTAAAGGACATCTAGGAGGGTCCAGGTATATACTGTGTATAAAAGTGCTTTGTAAACTGTAAAGTATTATACAAATACTCATAATTACTATTATTTTAATAACCATGAAAATAATTTTTTTTTTAGTCATAGTAGTTCAAGTCTGAACTTCCCATAGTGTATGTATTTATCATAGAATAGGAGTTTCAGTGATTAAAAAAAAATGTGATTCTCCCTTCCAAGCCTCTTGTGTGAGTAAGGTTAACTGCTGGAGGATACAGAATTCAAATGGTACCTTGATTCTTTCTTTCCCAGACTGGGTACAAACAAAATGAGTAAGAAACTTTTAGATTTACTCTGTAGAGAATGAGGGAGATGAGGTATAAGAGGATGTGTTTTAAGCTCTGAAAAGGTCTAAAATCAGGAAAAGTTTTCCTGAAGGTTTTTAGAAAATTAAGAATGGGTTTTAGCATTTTGGACATGGTTAAATTTCATTCAGTAAACTGAGATTTTGTTAAAATACTGTGTAGCAGTTAAGAAGTATCCAATTATTCAGGATAGATACACCTTAGTTCAAGGCTTTCTCATTAGATCTTTTGATCAGTGTTGTGTAGTACTTACCAGCACAGGTTTTTGTGTCAGTCTTGATTTTTGCCTTCTGGCATTACTCTTTACTGAGCATGTGATCTTGGGCAATTATTAAATAACCTCCATGCCTCAATTTTCTCTCTTAAAATACTCAGATGGTTTTGGCACCCACCTCATAAGGCAATTGAGTGAATTAAGTAACATACTGTGTACAAAGCACATATCACAGCTGGAGATATAACATAGTGCTCAATAGATGCTAACATTTCATACATTCATTTAGCAAATATATATTGTATGTATACATGGCATGAAGTGTTTTAAACATGAACTTCTTTAATTTGTATTAATAAGTGTTCTTGGTTATAAGTGACAGCCGGGCGCAGTGGCTCACGCCTGTAATCCCAGCACTTTGGGAGGCTGAGGTAGGCAGATCATGAAGTCAGGAGATCGAGACCAGCCTGGCCAACACGGTGAAACCCCATCTCTACTAAAAATACAAAAATTAGCTGGGCATGGTGGCGCATGCCTGTAGTCCCAGCTACTTGGGAGGCTGAGGCAGGAGAATCACTTGAACCCAGGAGGCGGAGGTTGTGGTGAGCCGAGATTGTACCACTTTACTCCAGCCTGGGGAACAGAGCGAGACTCCATCTCAAAAAAAAAAAAAAAAAAAAGAAACCCAATTTTAGTGTAACGGATTTTCCCAGTGTTTGTAGTTGGGATAAACCAGAGGTATGGCTCAGTCTAGGAAATCAGATGCTCCCGTTGGATGTCTGTCTCAGCCTTTCCCTTTATCTCTCCCTCCCTCCACTCTTTCCTACTCACCTTACCCTATCTCTTCCTGTCTTTTCTCCTCTCCATTCCTTGTTTCTCCCTTTGGACTGGAGGAGAGAAGCTGCTTACTTATAACTAAGTACTTGATTATTGTTGAATTATATAATTCAAGTCTTATTTTTTAAAAGAATGAGCAAGTTATGTGGTGCCAACTTGATCTAAGCTTGTTTAATGTTGTACATCTCCATTAAAATGTGAGCTCTGAGAGTTGGGGAGCCCCACTATTCGTTCATTCATTATGTGGTTTAAATTTTCTTTTTTATAGAGATGGGGAATTGCTGGGTTGCCCAGGCTGGCTGTGAACTTCTGGGTTCAAGTGATCGTCCCGTGGCTGCCTCCCAAAGTGCTGGGATTATAGGCATGAGCCACCGTGCCTGGCCCCACCAGTCCTTTAACTAGCATGTCTCTAGGGCCTGGCACAGCATTTGGCATGAGCCTGGCACTTGGTAGATACTCAGTAAACATCTGCTCCATGAACAGTCTTACTGAAGGAACTCTTTATTTGAAGATCAAAAAACAAAAAAAATATCTAAGAACATTAGGGATTAGGCAGCTTGATAGCATTTAATGATACATTGAATTAACAGCCCATGGTAATAAGTCATACTGGTTAATTTTTTTGTTTAGTAACTTTAGACCCAGTAATGTGTTCTAATTTCAAATGCTCAGACTTACTGGATGGTGTAAAGCTGCATTATTTTGCTATTTTGTGTAGAAAAAATACTCTTAGAATTAACCGTGGTTCATTTTGGTTTTAATTGCTTTTTCTAGAGAAATTTGTCCTTTACATAAGAAAATACTTTTATAAATACTCTTAAGTTGAAGTAATAAAATTAGCTGCATAGATTGTTGATTAGTTTTAGGCATGTCTCTGTGTGTGTGTGTGTGTGTGTGTGTGTGTGTTTTGAGACAGAGTCTCACTCTGTTTCCCAGGCTGAATGCAGTGTTGCGATCATGGCTCACTGCAGCCACAACCTCTCAAGCTCAAGTGATTCTCCCACTTCAGCCTCCCAAGTAGCTGGGACGACAGGTGTGTTCCACTATACCAGGCTAATTTTTGTATTTTTGTAGAGATAGGATCTTCTTATGTTAACCAGGCTGGTTTTACACTCTAGGGCTCAATCAATCCTCCTGCCTTGGCCCCCCAAAGTCCTGGGATTAGAGGTTTGAGCCACCATGCCCGGCCGTTATATGTTTCAAAGAGAGTATTGTTACTTTGGGAGGCCAGGGCAGAAGAATTGCTCAAGCCCAGGGGTTCGAAACCAACCTGGTTAACATAGGGACACCCTGTATCTACCAAAAACAAAACAAAACAAAAACAAACCCCAAAACAGAAAAGTTAATAAAATTTAAAAAGTGTTGGAAATATACCAAAAAGTATGGCATTAGCTTTGTATGTAGCTGCTAGCTGTATTTGTAAGCAGAAGAGAATGCAGTGTTAACTGGTAGTAAAATATTTATTGATCAAGTGGATCACATTTTATTTAGACCTGAGCGTCTAGTTCCTGAGCCTCACTTGAATGTGAACACAACCACTCTAGCACACACCCACTTGCTTGCAGCCCCAAACATTGATCTCTGTGGACTACTGCTCAGCACAGAATTCCCTAAAGGAACCATCCAGGATATCCAGTGTTTGTGAGTTGGTAAGTCTCACTCTTTTTTCCTGAAGTGATGAGATTTTACTAATTAGTTGATTGGTAACTGGATTGTTACCGATCAAGTTTAACGTTGGTACTTTGATGATGAAATTATGAACTGGAACTAATCCTAATAATGTCTGTCAACCTGCAAAACAAATAGTTTTCCAGAGTAGCCAACTGTACTCTTTTTTTAAAGACAGGGTCTTGCTCTGTTGCTCAGATTGGAGTGTAGTGGTGCAATCTTGGCTCACTGCAACCTCTGCCTCCCAGGTTCAAGCGATCCTCCCACCTCAGCCTCCTGAGGACTACAGGTGCGTGTCACCACATCTGGCTAAGTTTTTTTTTTTTTTTTTTTGTAGAGATAGGGTTTTGCTATGTTGCCCAGGCTGGCCTGGAACTCCTGAGCTAAGGCAATCTATCCATGCAGTCAGTCATAGCTTATTGTAGTCTCAAACTCCTAAGCTCAAGCAATCTTCCTGCCTTGGCTTCCCAGAGTACTGGATTACAAGTTTGAGCCACTGTGCCTGGCAGTAACCTGCTATGTTGGTGGTAGATTTAAAGGAATTAATTGAAGAAATGGAAGACTCAGGGCAACATCTTACCCATTGTGAGACTCCCTTTTCTATCTGCTTTTGCTTATTTTGTTATTAGCAATGTTCCAGATTTACATATTTATTAATTACTGCTTAGTAAGGGCCTGTAAATTCCC
>NW_012114733.1:3430916-3444697 GCF_000951035.1 Colobus angolensis palliatus | reverse complement strand
AAAAAAAGAAGACTGAGAATTAGAGTCTTAAAGGTTTATCTAGTTATTAGTAAGTCTTGCAGTTGGGATTCAAACTATTATCTGATTTTTTCCTGTAGCTTTAAGGAGAAAAGAAAAGAGTAAAGATGAAGGAGTAGGCAAGAAGAAAGCCTCCCTGCATTTCTTTTTACACCATCAACTTTCTTTTAATTAGATTTTATGCAGAACTAAAAAAGAAACATGCCCCTCGTTTTGGGGGGCCAGACTGTGGCATAAGTAAGAAGATTTTCAGAGGGCTGTAATGTGGCTAGATTCTAATCTTGTGGTAATCGACAGGTGATGGGGATGGGGGAGCCTTTGGAGGTGTAGGTAGGAAGAAAGGCCTGAACCAACACCGTTTGTTTGCCACCTAAGGTTCTTTCTTTAGATAGGTTACTTGGAAACATTCTTGAAGTCAGAAATAAAACCCCACATTTTGGAAGAGCGGGTTTTATCTTGACAGAGGGTTTTGTTTCTCTCTAGGGAATAGATGGTGATTTTTTCAAATAGACATCTACTTAGATTCTTTTCCCTTTGAGAAAGAACATTGGAAGAAGCTAGTCAGTCTTTGTCAGGAGTTAAGTGTACTTTATCTGTCTAACCTATCAGATGTATAACTATTGGGTACTAGGCTTAATACCTGGGTGATGAAATAGTCTGTACAACCAACCCCTATGACATGAGTTTACCTATATAACAAACCTTCACATATACCCGTGATCCTAAAATAAAAGGAAACAAATGAAAAAAGATCTGCTAGGACTGTAACAAGAGACACAGAGTCTGAGCCCAGCTTCTGAAGGCTGTAACACAGTCCTCTTTAGTCTTCCAGTAGTACAGGGCAAATAATTTTTACATTAAAGTTAGTTTGTATGTTTCTCCGTGTGTTACTTGGAATGTATTTTAATTCATGTTAAAATGATCTCAACATTGTGTTTCTCTAGATTGAGAATAATTTTTTGAGATTATCTGGGCTCCTTGCTTAAAATCTTACAAAGGTTGATTAACTTACCCCAACTGACTCCTTTTTTATAAAAGTGTCAAAAATGAAAAACTGAGGATATTTGTTTAAGATGGAATATATCTATATATAATATTACAGTTATTAAAAATGTATGTTTGCTTAAGTTATTGTAAAAGCATTTCCAGCAAGTGATTGATAGCTTTTACCCAAGGCACAGGCAGTAGGTGGAAATAAATCTCTATACTGGACTTGAAACTAACAAATCTATAATTTGTAAGTTTTTTTGTCACTACTTGAACCAACATTGGTCTTTTTTCTTGTGATTTATATAGCTCTAATAGTCAGTTTTACCACTTTATTATGTTCTGTTCTCATAGAACTCTTCATTAATTTGTGTATTTCGGTCTTGTCTCTCCCATGAGATATTCAACTTCTTGAGAGCAGTGGCACATGTATGCTATTTTTGTTTGTTGACCAGGCATCACAACTTGTATATCATAGATATGTGCAGTTTCATGGTTCTTTCAGCTGTTGTTGGTCTAACATACTTTTAGTTTCTTAGGGATAAATATTACAAAGTCAGCCTATAGAATAGTACAGTCATGCATCCTTTGTGATGCCTTGATTAGAACTAGCCTGATGTATAGGAAATTTTAGAATTATAGGAAGCTACTTATTAGAAATTTTCAGACACTCTACCATATTTTGATTGTCAGTGATTATCCCGGATTTATATTTGTTGCAGAAGAGAAATCTACAGACAACATATCTCATACTTAATATAGCCAATTGTCATGAATCTATCCCTTCCTCTCTTCTTCCCTTCCTTCCTCCTGGGGACTTTATTATGTTGTGTGGACTTCGTAGAGGATTTCCTTATTTAAGGAATCATGCATAAAGTTTCTTGAACTCATGCATAAAGTTATTTTACAATATATATATTTCTCTTTTTTTTGTTTGTTTTCTTGAGATGGAGTCTTGCTGTGTCACCCAGGCTGGAGTGCAATGGTACGATCTCGGCTGTAACTGCCACCTCCCAGGTTCAAGCGATTCTCCTGCCTCAGCCTCCTGAGTAGCTGGGACTACAGGCATGTGCCACCACGCCTGGCTAATTTTTGTATTTTTAGTAGAAATGGGGTTTTGCCACGTTGGCCAGGCTGGTCTTGAACTCCTGACCTCAGGTGATTCACCTCCGAAAGTGCTGGTCTTACAGGTGTGAGCCAACACACTTGACCTAAAATATATATTTCTGAGAGGACATAGCAGTCAATTGTATGATCTCTGATATGATTTTCTAATCAGAGACAGAAAACTTATTTAACAATTTTCCTTTAAGTGTGGTTATAAAACTGAGTGGCTTTTGGGAAGATATTATGCCTGAGAAAGGACTTGAATTAGTTGGGTTGCCTTTGTTGTCTTCATGTCCGGTAAGTTATCTCTCTGTGCCTACCAAATGAAGATTAACATTATTTATGACATGTATGATGTTAGCAGAAACATTTGACCATTTACTGTTTATTTTTATTTTAATGTTTAAGGCTTTGTGTATTTTTTTCAGTTTGCATGCTACTTGTAGTTTGGCTGCTTTGAATAAAGTGCACTTTTGAAAGCCTCTGAATTCTCAAGGAGGTTTCCAACTGTAAAGAAGCTGTACAGGTAGTTTTACCTTAAAGGTTAAACTTCAGCTGGGTGTGTGGCTCACACCTGTAATCCCAGCACTTTAGGAGGCTGAGGTGGGTGGATCACCCAAGGTCAGGAGTTTGAGACCAGCCTGGCCAACATGGTGAAACCCCATCTCTACTAAAATACAAAAAAACATTAGCCAGGTGTGGAGGTGCGTGCCTGTAAACCTAGCTACTCAGGAGGCTGAGGCGGGATAATTGCTTGAACCCAGGGGATGGAGGATGCAGTGAGCTGAGATCACGCCACTGTACTCCAGCATGGGTGACACAGCGAGACTCTGCCTCAAAAACAACAACAACAACAACAGCAAACTTCAATCGTAGGCAATCTCCTTGAAAATGCTTCAGTAGTTTGTTGGAGTTCATTGTGGTGGAACTTTATAAGCCAGTTTTTATGGAACTCTTTAAGCCACTTTATCTTATTTGTAGATGGTGTAATTATCATTGATTTATTCGTTTTCATTCATACATGATAGTTATGCCTATTTTGGGGTACACGTGATAATTTAGTACATTCATAATATAAAGATCAGATCAGAGTAACGGGGATATCTATTACCTTAAATATTTAAAGAGGTGACAACGTATACAAAAAAGAATAGAAACAATGTAAAAACAAAAAACCCTATGCTTTAACTCCTGCCCACCCCACGTTTTGATTTTTTGTTTTCTTAATTTACATATTTTAATATTGCCTAGTTTTTAATAGGTTGCTGTAGGTACTGTTTTTGAGATAGTTGTCTTTGGGGCTTCATACTGGACTTACATGTGGATTGCATCTGACTTTCTTTGTGTAGCTATGAAGGAATACCTGAGGCAGGGTAATTTATAAAGAAAAAAGATTTATTTGGCTCACAATTCTGATGTTTAGAAAAGTTCCGGATTAGACTTCTGCATCTGGTGAGGCTCACATGTTTCTTCCATTCTTGGTGGAAAGTGAAGGGAAGCCAGCATGTGCAGAGATCACATGGTAAGAGAGAGAAGGGGCCGGGCGCGGTGGCTCATGGCTGTAATCCCGGCACTTTGGGAGGCAGAGGCAGGCAGATCACGAGTTCAGGAGATCGAAACCATCCTGGCTAACATGGTGAAACCCCGTCTCTACTAAAAATACAAAAAATTAGCCAGGCATGGTGGCGGGCACCTGTAATTCCAGCTACTTGGGAGGCTGAGGCAGGAGAATGGCATGAACCCGGGAGGTGGAGCTTGCAGTGAGCTGAGATTGTGCCACTGCCTGCAGCCTGGGTGACAGAACGAGACTCCGTCTCACAAAACAAAACAAAACAAAACAAAACAAAACACAAAAACAGAGAAGGAAGGGAGGGCCAGGCTGTTTTTAACAGTCAGCTCTCATGGGAACTAATGGAGTAAGAACTCACCTATTACCATGAAGATGGCACCAAACTATTCCTGAGTGATCCACCCCCGTGATGGAAACACCTCCCGTTAGGCCCCACCTCCAACACTGGAGATCAACTTTCATCGTGAGGTTTGGAGGGGTCAAATACCAAACCATGTGAATACCACTATTACAGTAATAGAATATTCTGAATTTGTTCGTAAACTTAATTTTACTGGTGAGTTTTGCATCTTTAAATGTTTTCTTCTTGCATGTTAGTGGGTTTTTTCCTCTCCCTGCTTCATATCGAAGAACTCCCTTTAAAATTTCTTATAAGATGGGTCTGGCGATGACGAATTCTCTCAGCTTTAATTTGTCTGGGAAGGACTTTATCACTCCTTTATGTTTGAAGGACAGCTTTGCTGGTTACAGTATTCTTGGATGACAATCCCCATTTTTCAGCACTTTGAAAATGCCATCTCACTACTTCTTGGCCTATATTATTTCATTGAGAGATCTGTTGCCAGACCAATTAGATAAAGCTCCTTTATATGTCATTGCTTCTTTTCTCTTCCTGATTTTAAGATCCTTTCTTTATCTTTGAACTTTGAGAAAGTTGTTGTATGCCTTGGGGTAATCTTATTTGGGTCATATCTCCAAAATTTTCTATACCTGGATGTTTATATCTTTTTCAAGTTTTGGAAAGTTTTCTGTTGTTATTTCTTTGAATAAGCTGTCTACTCCTTGCTCTTGCTCAGTTCCATCTTGAACACAAATAATTCTTAGATTTGGTCTTTGGCAGTAATTTTCTATATCTTGTCGGCAATCTTTTTTTTAAATTTTTTTTTCTCCTGTGTCTATGTATGTGCCTGTCTTCAAGCTTACTGTTTCTTTCCTCTGCTTGATTAATTCTACTGATGAGAGCCTCTGATGAATTTTTTAGTTCAGCAAATGTATTTCTTAGTCCCAAGATTTCTGTTTGATTTTTAAAAAATTATTTCAATCTCTTTGTTAAATTTCTTTCTTTTTTTTTGTGTGTGTGTGTGATGGAGTCTTGCTCTATTGCCCAAGCTAGAGTGCAATGGCACGATCTCGGCTCACTGCAAGCTCCGCCTCCCAGGTTCATGCTATTCTCCTGCCTCAGCCTCCTGAGTAGCTGGGACTGCAGCTGCCTGCCACCATGCCTGGCTAATTTTTTGTATTTTTAGTAGAGATGGGGTTTCACCATGTTAGCCAGGATGGTCTCGATCTCCTGACCTGGTGATCCACCCGCCTCCGCCTCCCAAAGTGCTGGGATTACAGGCGTGAGCCACGGTGCCTGGCTGCCCAGCTAATTTTTGTATTTCTAGTAGAGGTGGGGTTTGACCATGTTGGCCAGGCTGGTCTTGGACTCCTGACCTCAGTTGATCCACCTGCCTTGGCCTCCCAAAGTGCTGGGACTTACAGGCGTGAGCCACTGCCCCCAGCCTTTTTTTTTTTGGTTACTATTAGATATGTCTACTTAGAGATTCTTACAATTTACCTTGGATATATTTACCAAGGGTATTCTTGACCCTTCTTTCTTTCTTTTCTTTTCTCATTTTCTGCTAGGTTACTGCTGCCTTTTTGGTACCAGATGGTGCCTTAGGCCCAGGTTTTTCTTAGCTCTAGTAAAGGATCAGAGTGCTGCCTGTCCTGAATAGGGTATTTTCCAAAGGGTGTGAGAGGGCTAGCTAGGGGTTCATTCCCAGGAGACCTGTGGAACAAACCAGCTACAGTGTAGTACTGCTGAGCTACTACTCTGATTTGGCATCTCCTTGGCTGAGTTGCAGAGTTTCTAGGGCTGGGAATGGTATTCCTGCCATTGCTGTTTGTGTCTGGCTGTCTTCAGGGTTATTTCTTTCTTCAGGTACCCAATGCTTCCTACAGATTGAAGAAGGGGACAGGTCTCCTCCTGGGAAACCCACAATGGTGGGGAAGCTGGTTGTCCACCTTGATCTCTAATCTAGTGTAGAAACCATGAGTGAGGGGGGTATAGTTTCTGCACACTTGACTTCAGGCAGATCAAAGGAAGGGGTGCTGAGGATATAGAAGTCCCTTATTCTCTTACCATTTGCTTGGAATTTTTTTACTTCTCTGGGAACTGACTCCTCCTCATACTTGAGCTCTAGGAAATTGCTGGTGATGATTTGGTGCTGTGTGTGTGTGTGTGTGTGTGTGTGTGTGTGTGTGTATATATATATATGTTTTTTTTTTTTTTGCTCTGTCACCAGTCTGGAGTACAGTGGTGTGATCTCAACTCACTACAACCTCTGCCTCCCGGGTTCAAGCAATTCCCCTGCCTCAGCCTCACAAGTAGCTGGGATTACAGGCACGCACCACCATGCCCAGCTAATTTTTTGTATTTTAGTAGAGACGGGGTTTCACGATGTTGGCTAAGATGGTCTTGATCTCCTGACCTTGCGATCCGCCCGCCTCGGCCTCAAAGTGCTGGGATTACAGGCATGAGCCACCGTGCCCGGCCAGTGCTGTATATTTGTTTCTGGTTTTCTGTGAGGGTTGTAGGAGGTATGAATCCAGCTTGCTTCTATAGTACCATTTTGGTATCAGAAAGCACAATTGATATTTGAATAAATGATCACTTGGAAAGGGTAATGTTCTCAGAAGATTCCTATATTAGGTAAGATTTTTTGTTGGGAAAAGTTTCCTTCAGAAAATTTTGGATATGGGCAGACAGCTTTATATGGGCATGTTTTCATTTGTCGTCAACTTTTTATGTTCTTATATTTTAGAATCTTCTCGAAATGGCATCTTTCCCTGTTTTATTAATGCTTGATGCTGTTATAAAACATTGCATCTGTGTTTGGTGATTTATGGTTTTACCTGTTTTTCTAATTTGTTCATTAAATACTTACTGAGGACACACCTGTGTCAGGTACTGAGCTGGGTGTTAATAACACCATGGTGAACTTGACAGAATGGCTTCTACTTATGAAACTTACTTACAGTTGAGACATAAAGCTTTTAGCCCCTCCCCTCCACTTCCCCACTGTATTTTATTGCAGTAG
This sequence comes from Colobus angolensis palliatus, assembly GCF_000951035.1. Classification (NCBI taxonomy): domain Eukaryota; kingdom Metazoa; phylum Chordata; class Mammalia; order Primates; family Cercopithecidae; genus Colobus; species Colobus angolensis. The sequence goes on along the minus strand of NW_012114733.1, from coordinate 3,437,650 downwards.
CAGAACCCCTGTGGGCAAAATTTCAGTGGAATTAAAACCTTATATGGAATCCAAATCTTACACAGAACACTTATGTATCAACCAGAAAGAATGTTTTTTTCTGTGATAGGTCCCTACTTTGGAAAAACTTTAACACAGAGATTTTCAAAACTTTCTATACATGAAAGTTTCTGCAGAATCTCAGTATTTAAAGCAGAAAACATAAGTCAGAGCTGATCTGGATGAAACGTGTGGTGAGAAGCTTTCCCACACCAAACCCTCCCTGGAGGCACCTTGTAGAGCTGAGGCCCTATAAAGACAGCAGATAAAAAGCCCTCGAGAAAAAGAACTCAGCTTGAGCTTTGCTTCTCCCTTGTGCCACCCGTGGCCCATTTCCTGACAGAACGTTTAGGTGAAATAGAGAAACTCTAGCAGCCGTATGTGCAGGCAGTCTTAACGTGAGGAAACTTTAGTATGAAAATATCCTCACATGAAGAGAGTTTCCCATACATAACAGCATTAATCCCAGGAAACCCTGGGAGCTTTGAGGTGTGACATAGAAAGCAGTTTGAAATCAGTCAACTGGATCACCTAGTTGAGTCACCCCTTAGTATCCATGAGCGATTGGTTCCAGCTTCCATTCACAATACTGAAACCTGTGGCTGCTCAGGTCCCTGATATAAAGTGCATAGTATTTACATATAACCCATGCACATCCTCCCCTATACTTTAAATCATCTCTAGATTACTTGTAATCCCTAATACAATGTAAATGCCTATAAATAGTGGTTATACCGAATTGTTTAGGGAATACTGACCAGAGAAACAGTTTAGACATGTTCAGTACAGACACAACAGTTTCCTTCCCAACATATTTTTGATCTGTGATTGGTTGACTCCGTGGATGTGGAACTTTCGGTGTGGAGGGCTGACTGTACTAGAAAAGTCACTTTACTACTGCATGTATTATCTGTTGAGGATTTTGGAGAGGTCAGGAAAGCTTTTTAAAAAGTTGTTCAGAGTTGATACCAACTATTTTAGAATACCTTTTTTTCTCATGAAAAATGGTGTGTAAGACACTGAATTATTTTCTATTTAGAAAATACTCAGTAGACTAGGTAATATAAAATATATTATTTCTTGAAAGTCAAGTTTTGTGCAGTTACTGTCTTACTAGACTTTATAATAATGATGTTAGATAATGGTAACTTACTAATTTTTCTGATTGCTCGGGGAGTTAATTTACATGTATATGGATATCGAATTGTATTTGAAATCCTGGATTATAAAGAGCTGCCCACCTTTCTACAGCTTAGTTATTCCCTTCTTGTAAGGATTTTTTCTCACTGTGGCTTCCACAGTTATGACTGCCTGCACGTATGGTTGCTAGGGTTTCTGGTTTTCATCTGAATGTTATGTCAGGAAATGGACCACGAATGGCGTAAGGGTGCACCTAAGCTCTAGCTGAGTTCCTTTTCTCAGGGACTTTTAATCTCATGTTCTGTAGGGCCTCATTTCAGACATCTCATTCTCCATGCCATACTCTTAGAAGCCTAGTTTACAAGGCAAGAGGACTGGCATTTAAGTGACACCTCTTTACAAACATGTTTATTGTTATTGTATTAGCTTAGATTACTTGAGGAGTTCGCTCTGAGATTTGTGTGCCGGAGCTTTCTTGTATAGTGCTCCAGGAATAACACTTAGCACTGCTCACAGTGGGGAAGGCAGGACTGGGCAGAAGGGGAAGTTAAACTCCAGCAGAGTCCTGGGCAGACCTAAGGGCAGTGCTGGAGCTGACATTGCCGTTCAGAATCGCCCCAAATTCAAACAAGATGGCCAAACCTTTATACTCGAGTCTGGAACATCCATTGCATGTGGGCCGCCATTCCCTTCCTCTTCAAGGGGTATGTTCTTGAGGGAGGGAACCAGAGCTCATGAAGGCAGCAAGGGCCTTGCCAGGAGTGGGACTTGGCAGCCTGCCTGCAGCATCCCCTATGGCCATGCTTTCTGTTTCTCACATTCATCTGTTTTTAAGAACTGAAAATTAAGTATGAAATGTTCTCCTTTCCACAGTTAACTAACAAGACTTCATAATTTAAAACGTAATGCTTAATCTTTAATAAATGCACAAGTATTAAAACTTGTTAGCACCATAAGTAATGTGAAAATGTAACATAGTCACGTTTATAAAATCCATAGTGGTTCAATCTTTTTGACAATTGGTTATGAGTATGCTTTGATTACAAAGTGTATTATAAATTAACTACTTTAGGAGTTTTGAGTTTTGTGAAATATACTTTACTTTTTGATTCATAACGTGTTTTTGTAACAAGAACTCCCTTGCATCCTCCCTGAAAAAGACAACCACTTCAGGTAGTGCTTTGCTGCTCTTATTCTTTGTATCTACAGTTTATTTAAAATGCCATTGTCTTGCTTATTCATTGTAAGAGACGGGTTTTTCCCTTGGAGGACAGATGGGCCCTGTCACTTCTTTCCTTTTGGTATCTTCATAGTGCTTGTTGGGGAAACAGTGTTGGAAAATGGGTTGGAGAGTAAATCTTGTACTTTGGAGTTAAGATAGGTCTGTGGGTGGGTGTCAGCTCTGTCATCACTTTGCTTGAGTGAAGAGATGCCTGTAAGGAAGCTTTGGCTTCCTCATTAGTGAAATGGAGGTAGTAGTAGAACTTGTATTACAGCATCTTAGCATAAGCTCTGGTGTGTTATCAGTGCTCAATAAATGATGGCTGTGATGAGCTGTAATTATATTTATTGGTCAGTTCTTCTTTTTCACTGTGTTTTTGAACACTTTAGTGAAGGTAGAGGGCAAGTCAGGCACACAAGCTTATGCCAGGAATGGGGCCAGGGGGATCATTTTGAGGTTGTTATCCATTAAAAAATTGTCCTTGAGGGACTGGGCTTTCTTATTCGCAGGGGATGACTGTGAGCAAAACAGCAACAATAAGCAGAAACATAAATAAGGGAGGAAATGACTACTTCACACAGCCTTAGTTAGGTGCAGGGAGCATAGGACAGGCCTGTTTTAGGACTGACCTGCCAGAGCATGACATGGGCCTGGAAGGAATTCTCCCCTCTGTGGTCCTGGATGTCACAACGTGAGTGGAAGCTGGGCCGTCTGTAGGTGCTGCAGCCTGTATTGGTGAGAATAACAGATGGACCTGTGGCAGCTGCCTGTAACAGCCCTGTGACAGATGTCTGGGCAGTGGGATAAGAGAAACCATTTGTTCCTAAACACACAGCCGAGGGCTCCCGAAAGACAATAGGGAGTTTTGAGGGAGTGATCTGAGAAGTAGGACTTAGTCTTTGAGAAGTACTCGCGAACAAGTAAGTGGACGGAGCATTATTTTGAAAGAAGTACAAAGAGGACAGTTCCTAGAGAAAACTTGAACTAGTGAAAGTAGATTTTCAAAAGTATAGATTTACCTACTATTATTGTGAAATGTTGGCCTAATGTCATTCAGTTCAAGATAGTGTTTGTGTCGCAACTACAGGGCTATATCAGTTTATGTTTAATTTTTGAGTAAATCACCCGAAGATATGTTTAGAGAAATTTTACTTTCCTTGGCCTTCAAAATAAATCTTAAAACAAATTTATAAAAGACTTCAGTTTTTTTTTTTTTTTTTTTTTTTAGTAGAGACGGGGTTTCACGATGGTCTCGATCTCCTGACCTCGTGATCCGCCCGTCTCGGCCTCCCAAAGTGCTGGGATTACAGGCTTGAGCCACCGTGCCCGGCAAGACTTCAGTTTTAAATGCAACATAATCCTGTAAATATCTAATTAGTGTGTTCGTAGTTCATTAGTGATTCAGTTTTTTAGTGTTAACAGTACTTTAGCAATATGCAGAATATATCAAGAAAAACCGTACTGTCCCAAAGCATAATTATTAATTTTAACAAACCAGTAGGTACTTGAGGATATATAATGGTAGGCATTTTATTTGATGGTTTTTGAAGTATACAAAAAAAGTGCAAAGTACATTCTTATCCTCAAAGAATTTGGAATTAGCTACATAATTGAGCAACTGTACCCCATAATTTAGGGCCTGGCTGTGGAGCAGGCACTATACAAGGTAGACAAAAATGGATAGTTTATGTGAAAATGTCTGGGTGGTGGTAGGCTTTTTCTACCTCATAGAACTCAAGACCTATCAAGACAAAAATGATGTATGCACATTGAGCAGCATTTTGCTTTGGGAAGTATATGTATATTGTATATTGTATATTATGTAGTATAATACTACATAATATACAATTGAAGGGCTCTAGGAGGAAGAAAAGGGATGAGATGGCTGAGATTTATAATGGTCAAAGAAGGCTTCTAGGTGGTGGAATCTGGGTGGGGTTTGAGAGGTTGTGAATTGAAACATGGAGAGGGGTGTTTTGAGGGGAGGAGTGAGGTAGATACCTATGTGAGTGATAGAATAATTCTTAGTCCAGCCTATAGGGAGTGGAATGTTCGTATTTAAGAAGGCTGGAGTTAAACTGGGGGGGGTCTTGAAAGCCATGCAGTGAGGCATGAAGGTTTTTAAACTGTAATAGTGACAATAGTCTAGCTGAAGGCTGATAAAGGTTGAAATTGGGGTGATACTGCTGGGAGATAGATACAAGGTTATGAGATTGTAGAGTGGATAGGACTTGTTACTGGCAGAGAAGACGAGAAATAAAGAGGTGTTGATTTGGGGTGGATAGTTATGTAGATGTCTGTTAGGTCCGCTTGGTCCAGAGCTGAGTTTGAGTCCTGAATATCCTTGTTAATTTTCTGTCTCATTTATCTGTCTAATATTAACAGTGGGGTGTTAAAGTCTCCCACTATTATTGTGTAGGAGTCTAAGTCTCTTTGTAGGTCTCTAAGAACTTGCTTTATGAATCTGGGTGCTCCTGTATTGGATGCATATGTATTTAGGTTAGTGAGCTCTTCTTGTTGCAGTGATCCCTTTACCATTATGTAATGTCTTCTTCGTCTTTTTTGATTTTTGTTGGTTTAAAGTCTGTCTTATCAGAGACTAGGATTGCAATCCTTAGCTTTTCTTTTGCTTTCCATTTGCTTGGTAAATATTCCTCCATCCCTTTGTTTTGAGCCTGTGTGGGTCTTTGCATGTGAGATGGGTCTCCTGAATACAGCACAGGCAAAGTAGATTTAGTATAATTCTTAAGGGTCCTGTGATTTTTAGAATGGTAAATGAACATTGGATGTAATTTAAAGCCACCAGCCGCATTCGCCTTTAACAAGAGAGTTCTGCCTGTCCTTTGAAGCTTTTTTTTTTTTTTTTTTTGGAGACAGAGTTTCGCTCTTGTGGCCCAGGTGGAGTGCAAGGGTGCAATCTCGTCTCATTGCAGCCTCTGCCTCCTGGGTTCAAGCGATTGTCCTGCCTCAGCCTCCTGAGTAGTTGGGATTGCTGGCATGCATCACTCCACCTCCCAGGTTCAAGTGATTCTCCCACCCAGACTCCCGAGTAGCTGAGGTTACAGGCATGCATCACCACGCCTGGCTAATTTTTGTATTTTTAGTAGAGACGGAGTTTCACCATGTTGGCCAGGCTGGTCTTGAACTCCTGAACTCAGGTTATCCACCCACCTCGGCCTCCCAAAGTGTTGGGATTACAGGCGTGAGCCACCATACCCGTCCCTTTGAAGCTTTGAAGCAGGCATTGACTCCTCTATCTATGTAAGTTCTAGATGGCATTGTCTTCTGGTATGTATAAGGAGGTTTCCTCCACATTGAAAATCTGTTGTTTAATGTAGCCACCTTCATGAATGATCTTAGCTAGATTTGCATAATTTGCAGCAACTTCTATTAATACATCAGCAGGACTTGCTGTTTCACCTTGTAATTCTCTCTTATGGATACAGTGGCTTTCCTTAAACCTCATGTTGCTAAAGGCCAGTTTTATTCTGCAGCTTCTTCACCTCTCTCAGTCTTCATAGAATTGAAGAGAGTTAGGGCCTTGCTCTGGATTAGGATTTGGTTTAAGGAAATGTTGCTGGTTTGATCTGTCCAGACCATACAAACATTCTCCATATCAGGAGTGTTTTTTGTTTTCTTATCATTCTTGTGTTTGCTGTTGTAGCACTTTTAATTTTCTTCAATAACTTTTTCTTTGCATTCCTAATTTTCAGCTTATCTTAGCTTTCAAAATGCCCTCCTTACTAAGCTAAATCATTTCTAGCTTTTGATTTAAAGTGTGAGGCATGTAGCTCTTCTTTTTTTTGAACACTTAGGAGCTATTGGAAGGTTATTAGTGGCTTAATTGCAGTATTGTTGTGTCTCAGGGAATAGCGCAGCCCGAGGAGAGAGACAGAGAGAGAGAGAGACAGGATCAGCTAGCCAATGGAGCAGTCAGAACACACACATTTATTATGTTCACCCACTTATGTGGGCATGGGTTGTGGTGCCTCCTAATAATCACAGTAGCAACATCAAAGATCACTGATGACAGATCATCATAACAGATATCATAATGAAAAAGATTGCAATGTGAGAATTACCAAAATGGGACACACAGATTCAAAGCGAACACGTGCTGTTGGAAGAATGCCACAGATAGGCTTGCTTAGCACTGCATTGCCATAGACCTTCAGTTTGTAAAAATGCAGCATCTTTAAAGCACAACAAAGTGCAATAAAATGAGGTATGGCCATAGTAGTATGATAAACAGAAATTAATAAACACTTGGATGTTATCAGAGCAGCAGGATTTAAAACTTCTTAAAAGCCCTGGGTTTTTTTTTTTTTTTTTT
>NW_012114733.1:3411979-3430601 GCF_000951035.1 Colobus angolensis palliatus | reverse complement strand
AGGATGGTCTCGATCTCCTGACCTCGTGATCCACCCGTCTCGGCCTCCCAAAGTGCTGGGATTACAGGCTTGAGCCACCGCGCCCGGCCTCATTTTTCATTTTAGAAGGGAATTAGATGACATTTTTCTGGGAAAGTGGTTTATGTGGAATTTCAGAGCCCCAAGCCTGCCCAGTCTATCTTGAGCATATGTTATCTATCACAGCCTATGGACTTTGTAGGCAGCGTAGCTCTGGGTAAGTCCCAGGAGGAATGAAGAGAAGGCAAGAATGAAGCATCGGGAGACCATGCTATAATGAAAATGTAGACTGGCACAGTGGCTCATGGCTCATGGTGGCCTGTAATCCCAGCACTTTGGGAGGCAGAGATGGGAGGATCACTTGACCCCAGGTGTTTGTGAGACTAGCTTGGGCAACATAATGAAACCCTCATCTCTACATTAAAAAAAAAAAAAGCTGGGGCGGGGGGACGGTCCTGGGAGACACTTAAGTCTTGGGAGTTTGATTGAAGTAGACGTTTGATTGGATCTGGAAGTTGAGGATGGCAGCAGTTGGTCCTGAGCAGGCCAGGCTGACCCTACAGTCAGGAAATGAGGTTTGCTAACATAGTCTTCCTTCCCGTTTTCTGCTTTCATGATTTTTTCATCTTCCCTTTCCTTCTTCTTCTCCAGGACTTCCATCTTGGAGGAGCAGGAATATGGTTTATCATTTGAGAGTGGTACAAGTCAGCAAACACAGAATATCTGTTCTTCTGGTGCTGTATTCTGGGAGAAAGCCATAGACTCTTCCTCTTAGGGAGCTGAGATAGGATAGCAAGGAGGCAGGAAGGTAGAAATACACATGTATTCTGAGTGCCGAGGTGGACGCCTGCATGTGGGATTGTTGATACAGCAAGAGAGGGAGTGGGAGTTCTCTTGGAGGGGGTCTTGAGCTGAGCTTGGAAAGAGGAGTGGGTGTTTTGCTGTATCTTATTCCTGTTTAGGACAGGAAGACTAATTTTGTCCTGGTGCCTGGTGGATAGAACTATGAAGGAATCTTAGAAATGTAAATAGGTAATGACACTTGTTTCAGATGTAAGAGAAGTGTCTCAGAGTTGAGCCATTAGAGTTCATCCCTAGTGGCGATAACTTTGGGTGTTTTGAGAAATCGGAGGTCTTCCCTTCTCTTTTACCCTCCTCTTATTCACACTAACTGCCACATGATAGTACGTGTGCCTGGTCACTTGATGTTGCTGAGGTCCACGTGCCACAATCTAGGTTTCACTCTGATAGGTGTTAGCGATATCTGTATATATCTCTACCCCCGCTACTTATGTGGAAAATGTCTTGAGTTCTTTGAACTACAATGCTTTAGATGTGACAGGTGCTTAGCAACTATCTCCTGAATTGAATTAGTTTGTTTTAAAGTGATTCTTACTAGCAGCACATCTATCATAAAGGAAAATTTTGGGACAGTAACCCGATGACTCAACCACCCAGTGATTTGAGTATCCTGCATTTGCTCAGGGCTGTGATGGTGCAGTAGAGAAAGAGAATATAGGGCCTGATCGTCAGGCTGCTGGAGGATTGTTTTGGAAATTCCGATGGTTTGCAAAAAGGTACTGTGCTTTCCTGGGATATTTCAAATTGTAATCAGCCTTTTATGTGCCTGTCTGACCCTTGATGTTAGGATTGTTTGAACTGATATTTTTGAACATTTTCTCAAGTTTATTGAATGTGGGAGGCAGCAAGTCAGGCTCACCTCATTGCCTTGTAGCCATCATTTACACTTGATCTTAGCCAAGAGGCCAAGAAGTGATTTAGCCGTCATTTAATAATGAGCTCCTAAATATGACTCAGACGATCTGTTCCACTTTGCTCTGTGAGGTAGACGAGGTCTGACAGTTGTGAAGTGTGGCTTGTGCAATGTCTCTCAGATGTTGCTTTCCAGTTCTTGTCGAATGTGGGTTCCCCTCTACCAGAGGAAGCTGGTTGCTGGAAAACACATGAAAACATATGCACTTTGCTGTTTTGTTGTCTTTCCTTTCTTTCTCTCCCTTCTCATGGCATGCTTTGAAACAGATTAGAGTTGTGTTTGGCTTCAAATTGCTGCAGTTGCCCATCAAGGTAGTGCCGGGGTGTAGGGTTAGCAGGGGTGCTGTTGCAGAGAAGACAGTGAGTTTGGTGCTCAAATGCAATGTGATTGAGTGCCCCTGAAGCCAGGTGCCCACTTTCTTACAGGCAAGGGCTGTCTGTCAGCCTACACACATTGACTGCAGGTTTGAAAGTGCTATGTGAAGCTTTTGTTTAGAATTCTGACTTGGGCCATTCATTGTGGTATTACTGGAAAGAAAAAACCCTGAAGGAAAAACATAAAAAAGCATGGCATACACAAATCCATCATCTGACATCAGGAAGGTTATGGGGAGTCAGGACCAAGCAAAGGTTCTTAGATATGGTAATTAGAAATCACCCCATTCTGTCGTTCATTCATCATAATGTACTGCCCTGTCAGAATCACCTAGGGAGCTTTTTTCAGAGTACGCTGGGTACTGCATCCCTGAGGGATGTGTGTTTCTGCGGGCCTTCATTCTCCCAGGTGCCAGTTATTGCTGGTAATTAGAGGTGTTCATGATTCTGCCTCTGTAATGGTATGGAAACAGAAAAAAGGCTTAGAAAGTGCTGAACAAGATTATTTTTAAGGGCCCTTCCAGCCCTGTGACTTGTATGTAGAGAATAGAGTTGTTCTTTGATCTCCTTGGGCTTTATTGACAGAGTGAGATAATTGATTAAAGAATAGTAGTATCTTTTGAGCAAGATTTTGGGGTTGTCAAGATTGGTACATGGAGGCATATTGCTTCTTGACTGCTGAGTAGGGTAGTGCTCTGATTTTATTGTTCATGGCAAGAACAATGATTTGGCTCTTGGTTGAATTTCTAAAAATTTAAAATTAGTCTTTCCTAGTTCCTTTGTTATGTGGAAACATTAAAAACAGAAAAATCTGATGATTACATTCCAGTTTTATTAGCATTATTACTTATCTTCAGACTGTCCTTTGTCAGACCCTCAGGCAGGGTATTGGGCTCGTTCAGGGAACTTTTAAAGTTGTTTGTATATGAAACATTACATAGCTATGTTATTATTTAAATACTGTGTAACAAAGCATAGCATTGATAACAGAAGAGAGAAGCATGTAAAATATTTCACAGGGATAAGCGTGGAGATGAGTAGGTTCACTTTGAGCAAGTTAATGACTAAGGCAGGGAAGGAGAGTGACCTCTCCTTGAAGGCATTTTTGTCCAGTTGTGCTTCGCTGGATATTACCACAGTTGGCTTTCATTGTGAGGATTTAGTTCTACTTGGGAAATACTACATGTCTTCCTGTGTACGGGGCTGTGATTGGAAGCAAGTTTTCATCCTTCGATTATCTCTGAAGCTATTAAACTATAGCAATAGTTGGTTAACCGTAAGAATTTTATTAATAGTTATGATTTTAAAATGAACTTGATCTTTATAGATTATGAAAAGAAATTGAGACACTGCCTTCCATCTAAAAGAAAAAAAGTAGAACTAATTAGATCATTTGGCTAAGGTAGGAATAACTGCACCTGAGAAATACTTGTAGAAAATAATAGGCCAGTAAGCCCAGCTAGGAGGAGAGGAATGAGGAGATTGAATTGGTATGATTCGGATCCTAGGAGTAAACTGAGCATCAGAGTAGGGGTAGAGCTATCTTGCCTTACTTTTTCCTCCTTTCTGCAGATGAGGGTAGCTACATTTTCTGTGAGCAGATGGTTGAACTTTAGATTGAGGAGCTTTAACCTTACCAATTTTTCAGAAAAATGAATCTGCATATATGAATACCTCCATATCCTACCTTTTGTTGGCAGGCATATTCATATTACATGTATGTGTGTGTGTGTATGTGTGTGTGTGTGTATGTGTGTGATGAGTTGAGGAAGGTTGATTCTCTTGTTTGGAATGGATACACCCCCACCCCCACACCTACACCCACACCCCTTTTCTGGGTATATTTGTGATGTAAGTAAGGAATTAAGAACTGGTAAGAAGTGGCGAAAATATACATTGGATGATAGTCATTTAGTTATGCTAAAATTTTATCTTCCCATTTCAGTTGGAATAATTTCATTAGCAGTGCCTTAAGCAACAGGGTATATGATTGAATTTTCTTTTAGTGAATTGCCTAGTTACATCGGATCCAATTAAGTTTTGCATATGTTATCAGTAGCATTAAATGAAACCAAGTGTGGTGTTAAGTACAATTAGTTAAGTTACTTTAGTAAGAAATAACTTGTACTAAATATATATTGAGCTAGTAACTACAGCAAATAGAGGTCTTCCAAAGTATAGTTTATATGTAAAACATGGAATGATTATTCAGATTTATTGTTAATATCCATAAATTTTCTCATTAAAATGCCTATACAATTTAGTATTTATATAGGATATTATGGGATTGTTGTTTTAAAATTTCTTAGCAAGTCCATAGTAAAAATTACTACGGAACTAGAAATGAGTATTTCTGTTCTTTAAGGGTGAAAACTTTTTATTATAATCAAGATTTTTAAAGTCACGTAATTATGAAATGAATAAAAAGTTTTTTTTAAGGCTGATAATCTTTAAAGTCTGTTTGAAAATTACAGGGTTCTTAGTAAGATTTGGTGGAAATATAAGTGTTGGTGTAATAATTTTGTGTTCTGTTCTGCTTGTCAATAAAAATATTTTAAAATTTAAAGAGAGAGCAACCCAGATTTTCTTAAAAACAGAAGCCAAAATCAACCAACCACAAAGCAAAAAACATACAACCAAGAGCAACCCTAGAGTGCTGGAGTGCTGTGAGAGCTGGCAGAGGGTCTCTAGGTTGTGACTAGCTATCTTGTTGCTGAGCGGTTTACCTACCTTGGGCCTTTGTTCCCTAATTTGTAAAATGTGGTTGGCACGATGAGTTGTGACATTGAAATTGGTAATCTGTAAGCATATTTTTCTTCTGTTTATTGTCTAAGGGATATGACTCTGTGATTGGCTTTCTGATCTCTACTCAGTTCATCTAAGTGGAGTTTGCTGTTGAATTTCTTTTATGTGACATTATTTAGGAATAGATAGCCTTAGGCTACTAGCTGAAAAATTATAAACCTAAAATTTTTATTTGTGTTTAAAATTTCAGGTATGCTATACCTCCAGAGCATGGAAAACGACTTGAAAGACTAGCTCAAGGTAAAACTTGCTTTCTTTATTTGTTTTCTGTGTTTTATATGTTTCTGTGTTTTGTAGGTTCTTTGTTTTTGAGGTACTTTTTACAATATAGACCGCTACTCTGTTGGTTTTATTCTATTCAAGTTATTGACTTCCACATGTTTCTTTTAATTGAATAATTTTAAATTTTTTCACGTTAGTTTGTGAATATTATTTTTTCCCTATTGCATAATCATCATGGTTATTTTGGTTGACTGTTTAGTATTTCATCAAGTGATTGCCCTTAATCTGTTTTGGTTGTTTCTAAAAAAATGATTTTTAATGTAATGTATTCGATATCATTGTGCCAGTAATTTTTTTAAAAATTAAGTTACATTCTTCCAGACAGTATTGTTGCTGCATCTTGGGGTACGGTTGTTTCATGACTACCTTTTTTTTTTTTTTTGAGACGGAGTCTCCCTCTGTCGCCCAGGCTGGAGTGCAGTGGCCAGATCTCAGCTCACTGCAAGCTCCGCCTCCCGGGTTTACGCCATTCTCCTGCCTCAGCCTCCTGAGTAGCTGGGACTACAGGCACCCGCCACCCCGCCCGGCTAGTTTTTTGTATTTTTTTAGTAGAGGTGGGGTTTCACCGTGTTAGCCAGGATGGTCTCGATCTCCTGACCTCGTGATCCGCCCGTCTCAGCCTCCCAAAGTGCTGGGATTACAGGCTTGAGCCACCGCGCCCTGCCATGACTACTTTTTCTTTTGATCTACTGTTTCCCCCAAGGGTTATGTCACTGCCGACACCCAATTTTTCCGTGGCCCACTGGGACTGGGAGTGTGCCCTTATGGAAGTATGAAGGTGAATGGCTCCGAGTAGCAATACACATGAGATTTTGGGCCTTCTTGGACTGGCCAAATTAAACTTACTTTACTGCAGGTTGCATTTTTATTTTTCATGGCCTGCTGCTTCTTTATAAGGGCCAGACTAAAGAACTTTTCTGGACCTCTGTTGATGGTCCTGTGCCTGCTTTTGTGTGTGCAGACAATGCCAGTGCAAGCAGCCACCTTCCTCCTTCCTCCTTGTTTTCAAAGATATGCCAGGCAGCCTTTCCCTCATCTGCTTATGTATGGGAAGCAGAGTCACATTCACCCCCTGCCATCCTTATCTTCCGTTTTGCTAGCCACCCTTCCCGAAAGAAGACGTAGGCTGGTAGTGAATTATTTCCAGGGAAAAGTGGAGTTCCATTTGAATGACATCTGAGGAGCAAGGCCTTCTGCCTTTATCCAGGATTGAGTCCTCAGCGACAGTGTTCTTTTAGTCCAGTGCAGGTCTAAGTTTCATTGGTGTGTTAGATTTGCCTTCTATTAGGAAAATAATTTTGTTCCTGCCTTAAATGTGCTTTCAATTAATAATGAAATGGAGACACTGAAGAAACCTCATTCCTTGACTTGACAGTTTTTAACAGAAACTGTTAATGGCACCTAAAGGTTACTTTCCCCTAAATTACAGAAGAGTATTAGAAGGAACAATTATAGTATTGCATTTTAAGAAGCATTATTATAATTTTGTCAGGCTAATAACTATAAAGCGTCTTTTTAAAAATGTAATACATTATAGTAATAATAAAGATTGATGTAATCTTGAACTTTGTTAGGGACTGTTTTCATGAATAGATTTTGGATAATAGATTATAAGATGATTACCATAACCCTTAACTACGTAGGCAGTGAACTATGTGTTAACACTATATACTCAAGTATCTTCTTCTGTAGTAAAATTATTCCACCATTTTCTATTAATCTTCCTACCAGAGCACTTCTAAAATGAAGCTGATGTAAACCTTACAATATTGAGTCACAGACTAAAATTTCTGATACAAACTTCTAACGCTTTGAAGTAAACTGTCTGAAAATGACATTCCAGAAAATGGTTACCGTTTGTTTAATCAGTAAGATGTTAATGAACTTGAAGGATGAACAAGAACTTGAAATCAATTGGCTGTTTATTCAAAACTATTTTGCAGCAATATTTTGGGAAATAAAGCAGGGAAAAGACCCTACAAGATAGTGAAGGATTTGTATCTGCTGACCAGATGCCAGCCAAATTAATTGAATTCTGCTAAATAATTAAAATGATAAAATAATGCAGTGTGAATGATGGAGTATTATAGAATGTCTAGCTCGTAGCAACACTTGATACATAAAATGAAAAGTAGGCTCAGATATTTTCCATTATTTTATCTGTGCATCATAATTATCACACTTGCCTTTTATGCGTGAATGCTTTCATCTTTGGTTTCTATTGAAATCTTGATTGACTGTGGCACCTACAAATATTTTATCTGAAAGACATTAGGCCTGCATCTAATAAAGCCAGGAGTTTGATTTTGCCCTTCAACTGCTTTCTCATTTATACAGGTTTTCCCCAATATTATGTAGACAGAAATGTAATAAAAAATTTCAAGTGAATTGTTACAATTTTTATACTTGTTATATTCATCTGTAATGCCATTGCATTCTTTCTAATTTTTGGTTTGATACAATTGGATTGCAAATATGGAGGAGAAGAGAGGTATAATGTTAAATCATGAATGACAGTTTGGAAGATTTTCAGTTTTTAAAATGTCTAAATCTCACCTGTTTTAGAAAAAAGGTAATATTGCTGTTATATTACATTAAGCAAAATATAGATTAAGGTAAATTGAGAAAGTCTGCAGATTTTTGTGGAAAGTAGTATTTCGTTTGTCCTTTATTGGGAATAAAATGCTATTATTTTAAAAAAACTGAAAACGATTTACTTTGAAAATTTTGGTTGCTTGGCCAAAATATGTGATTTAGGACTTTGTGCAGCCAGTTTTGAAAGTGTGAATGATTAGGAGGAAACTTATTTCAAAGAATAGTATAGTGGAAGTGCGTCAGTTCTTTTAGATCCTTATATTTACTTGAAACAAATGTTTTGATTTTGTTGCCTTATTAAAAAAGCAGTATTCAGCAAAAGGGAATAGAAGAAACATTGCTACCAAGGGTTAGTTTAGTTCATGCTTTTAAGCATTTGTGTGTGTGTGTGTGTGTGTGTGCACGTGCACACATGTTGTAGAATATTTTTAATGACTGGTAATCTTGACTTTAATCCTGTGGAGTAGAAGATCATAGCCTGATTTGCAGGGATCCCTGTGCGAAGGGGTAGATAAAGGTCTATGGGTGGGATGCAAATAGGCATTCTATGAACTCTTTGAAATTGTATTCAAAATTGGACATATATGTAGATTTCTGGGAATGCCATCATCAAATCCCCTGAGATGGTTTGGCCCAAAAAAGATTATGAGCGTCTGCTGTCAAGAGAATAGAAGAGCAGCAATAAATAAATCATTTTAATTTTATGAACAGATTCTAAATTAACCTGCTCTCATACGTTTCTCTTGGAATTAGGGAAATGTACTTTTATTAGCTCTCAAAATGGTAAATATTGTTCCCTTAAGCATTCACTTAGCTGATAGTCTGAAACATTATATTAAAATGTCTAGTTTTGAAAGGCTTATAAATAAAATACCTCTGATTACAAATAATCCATTTTAAAGTGCCCTGTAAGCCATAAAAAATGCAAAAGACCAGTGATATATCCTCTGCCTTCGTGCCTCACTCATGCGTTAGGCATGGAGATCAATGTGTGGCAGGTCAGGGTGTGTTTATTTTTGTCTATCAGCTGGGTTTCACTATGAGTAGAGAAATAGTTGGTGAACTTAATTTCTTAATAATTTAATGTCAGTGATATCACTGTCTGTATTTAAATGTAATTAGATAATTTATATCCAGCCATGTTCCTAGTAGAATTTTAGACATTGGACAATAATACACGAAATACACCCAGATAGCATAATTCATATGTGAGTGGAAGACTTTTAGTTTCCTTCTCTTAACTGAGAATGGAGAGGAAGAATTCAGGAAATGAATGCCAACTAGTAGGGAGCAATTTTGTGGAAATGAAGATTCCTATGATTTGAGGGTACGGATGGGGCTGGGCAGAGGCAGGGGCTGGTTAGTATAACTCTGACCTGTTTGATCCCAATGTTCTTGGCTTGGGGAGTCCTTGGTGACTTGTGTGTAGGTTATCTATGTGACATTTCAAGGGGGTGGGAAGTGAGAGCTGAAATAAAGTGGAAATAAAGTGGTCTCAGGAATGCAGGAAAAAAACCATGCATTTAATGATACACGTACCAGTTAAATGATACACATACCAGGTGGAAATTTTAACTCTAGGTTTTCTGCTGATTATCTTGAAATGGAAAAAACTTGCCCATTACACAATGCACACCATGTCTAGGAGATTAAAACAAGCCACTTGCTTAGGAAAAGCGCCATTCTTCTCTATCCCAAGATCAGTATGAAGTTCTCCTGGCACTCCTCCTGGAGTGCCCTGCAGTAGGGATGTTGATGGATTATGGGACATTAGGGTTGAGTGAGGCCTGGGAAGTGATAATTTTCTATCCAGTCCTGAGTAACCACTCCATGAATGATAGGAAGTACCAAGAGGCCAAATGTAGTATGTGCCTCTCGTGTCAACCTCTCAAGTAGAGATGTGGGTAAATGTTACTAGGTTTCTCCCCATATAATGTAGGTCATTGGTTCTTTTCATAAATAAGCTTGCCAAGAAATTTCATGTATAAATCAAATACTGTACGTCTGTTTCTGAAAGCGTTTTCCACTGAACCAATTTTCTATATCCATTTGTTGTATTCTTTTCCTTAGCATTTGTTTATATGGTTAATATATTTTTCAAGTCTCATCCCGGTCGTATATAACCGTGATAAAACTTCATCAGTGCATACTTGGGGCAATTTTCAATTATCAAATAAAATCGTGAATAAAAATTTTTTACTAGTTTGGAAATAGATCTACATATTTGATTTCTCTTCCCGTCCTTCCTCCTTTGTTCCCTGTCTTTCTCTCCCCTTTCCTAAAAAGTTAACGGCTATCTTCATCTTTGCCAAATTAGTGTTTGTATACCCATAAAAAAGTCACTAAGTTTTGATCTTAAAATCTTTTCTCAAGGCTGAAATTTTTGGTGATTTAATACTATAGCATGTGTTTGTATTTGACTCATAAAAGATTAGGATTTAAAAATAATTTCTTAGTTAGCAGTAGCAAATACATTATAAAATATATACCAGTTGACACTATGGAGAACTTTTCATTTGAAGGAAGGAACACACCTGTTTCATATTTTTAGAACACATCTACTCTATTTCAAAAATAATTTCAAAATATTTAATGATTTTTTTGAGTCAGTTTTATTCAGGTAAAATCTGCAGTAAAATTCACTTATTTTAAGAATAAAGCTCATTGAGTTTTGACAAAGGTCTACAGTGGTGTAACTAGTAAACCACATGATAAGCCACTGTTATCAACATGTAACACATTTCCAGTACCCCAAAAAAGTTCCATCACACCTCTTTGCACTTAACTGCTCTTCCCTTTGCTGGCACCCACTGGTTTCCCTAGTTTCTGTCCCTATCATTTTACCTTTTCTAGAGTGTCATGTAAGTGAAACCATACTATGTGTAGACTTGTTTTTTGCTTTTTTTCACTTAGAATAATGCTTTTCACATATGCTCACTTTTACATTGAATGTGAAACATCCTTTGGATGGGTATAGCATGTGATCTTTGAGAGATCTTATGGGATCCTACACACTTCTCTGTGTTGCAAAACTCTCAGCAGCACTTTGGTGTTCTTAGGAAAGGTTATTGTGGATTGCTTTTAGGGCTCTGTTGGGGTCTCTGGAATACAAGCTCTTTGTTATCCTAGCCTTCTATCCCTCTAACTTATTATTTGGTTTGGAAGAATGATTCCAAAGACCATCTTTGCTTGCTTGATCCTGTATAATATCTTAAAAAAGACCAAAAAAAAAAGGCAGTTGACTTTAGTATGGCAAAGAATTGACCATGTTTTATAGGCTATGGAGTGAGAGTGAGTATGAACCGTGTAGCCCTGCAGGTACTTTGAGATAAAATTCATTTTAAGGCACATACTTTGTACATAAGATGTGGTGTTTATGAAGTGTTTTTCAGGACTATGTAAAATATAATTCTGATAGCATATTGTAAATATAAACTCTGAACCAATATGAAGTTCTTAATACACTGCAAATTATGTTCCTTCAGTGGTTTTCCAATTTAAATTAGCTTATGACCAGTCATCACATGGTTCAGGACCTGATTACAAATCCTTATCAAAAGAAAATGGAATAGATTCTTCTTTCTTCACTGATTTTAATTTAAAACTTACTTCATCTAGTGTTGCAGAAAGTTACAGATTTGAGAAGTTTGATAGATCCATTTGAATTGTTTATAAAAACATTCCCATGGATTGTGCATTTGGGGACTGCCCATTGATGCCCTTCTCTGTGTGTAGGACTTCGGACATCTTGTTGTATGGACATGGCCATTATATTAGTGTGTTACTTTCCCTCTACTCACCAGTGTTTTATTTTGTGTTTATGTATTATGAATATTGACCATAAGCAGAGGGCTGCATTATTAAGAGACATATATGGCAAAACTATGCTTCTTATTGCTATTAATACTATAAAGAATTAACATTTCTCATGTTTTATTGAGCATATCCCTCCCTCCTTCCCTCCCTCCCTCCCTCTCTGTTGCCCAGGATAGAGTGCAGTGATGCAGTCTCAGTTCACTGCAACCCTTGCCTCCTGGGTTCAAGCAAATCTCATATCTTAGCCTCCCGAGCAGCTAGCTGTAGCCATGCACCACCATGCCTGCCTAATTTTTTTTTTTTGAGAAGGAGTCTTACTCTGTCATCCAGGCTGGAGTGCAGTGGCACGATCTCGGCTCACTGCAACTTCTGCCTCTGGAATTCAAGCGATTATCCTGCCTCAGCCTCCCGAGTAGCTGGAACCATAGGTGTGTGTCACCATGCCTGGCTAATTTTTTTGTATTTGTAGTAGAGACGGGGTTTTACCATGGTGGTCAGGCTAGTCTCGGACTCCTGACCTTGTGATCTGCCTGTCTCAGCCTCCCAAAGTGTTGGGATTACAGGCATGAGCCACCGCACTTGGCCTGTATTTTTTAGTAGAAACAGAGTTTTGCTATGTTAGACTCGTCCCAAACTCCTGGTCTCAAGTGATCCGCCCGCCTTGGCTTCCCAAAGTGGTGGGATTATAGGTGTGAGTCACCGTACCTGGCCAAATTGGTCATGTTCTTGAGTTGTTTGCATAGAGAGATCCACAGAATTAAATGTCACATTTCTAGCAGTTTCCCGCTTCATTTTGGTGGTGGAGGAGTCAGACAGCATCTGCTCCTCTTCCTGTCGCTCATACGCATTGCATGTGCCTTCCTGGTGCCTTCTGTCTTCCTGCTGTGTTCTACCTCCATGATTCTCTGTCTTTTCCTTGTTTCTTGTTGTCTTCTTGTTTTTCCAATTCCTTCAGCACGGCTGCCTTCCCTCTGAGTGAGGAAGGTGTGAGCAGTACATCAGGCATGTTCATTTTCCTCCAGCTTGCATCACTGAGTTAATGAGAGTCTGCCTCAGACAACTGCAGGTTTGAAGTCAGTGATGGAGAAAACTGACTCTGTCTTGGCGTATAATATACTGTTGAATGAAAGGGTTGTTGTATGTTTAACTTCCTCATTTAAAAGCCTCCTCAAAAGACTTCTCCCATTCAGGCTGTTCGGGCAGGTTCTCAGACATTTGATGGGTGATGGCTGGGAAGTTCATTCAGGAGATTAGTAGCAATTAGTTTCAGATTGATCAGAAAAGAAACAAAGAAAGGTGGGGAACTACTCTGCTGTGTGCCGAGGATTGGGATGAGTGCTTCAGGAATGATGAACTCTAGGAGTCTAAAATACTCTTCTGTTAAAATGCATACTTATCTTTCCTTTTTTGTTTTTTTTCCTGTATGTTTAGCTACAGATCCAGCATCCCACGTATTTATCTTTCCTAACTTCCCTAAAGATTTTTTCCATTTATCAGACAATAGGTTGCATCCACATTTGTTTCAATTTGAAATTTATTCCTAAAGTTTAGTAATTTTACAGGTTACAAAAACAACTTATGGTAAATCTGTTTGTAAAGAAGATCAACCTTTGGTGATGTATCCTCTAATTTTTAAGAATTCTAACTCTGATTTTTAGTACAAGGCCTTTTGGTGGAAGAGGTCTGTGCTTGCATACGTCAAACAGTAAGAACACTAGAACTTACACATTAAAAAACCTATCTGATATTTTCTCTTAATTGACACAATGCCACTTACATTTATTGTTTCTTTTTAGGTTTTTTCCCAAGCAGCTCCCAAGGGTGTGATGCATTTCTTCGCCACAAGATGACTTTGATTTCTCCATCAGTATTGAAGAAATATGGTATTCCCTTTGACAAGGTATATTAGTATTCATCTTACACAAATTAATTTTGTTTGTTTAGGATTTGTATTTAAGAGATAATGTATCTTTAACTTCAAGTAGAATTCTTAGGATGTGGGTAGAGAAATTCAAATTTATGTTTTATAGCATATCAATTATTTATCTAAATCCTAATTAGAAATTAATTTTATTTCAGATATATTTACTAGAGATGTCATGTTGCTATAGTTCACTTATAATTATACTGAAAATAAAATGTAGCACATTCTATAAAATAAGAGGAAGCACTTTTATGTTAAAATCTTTTTAATGAGCAACATAATTTATGTATATGTGATCTATTTTCTAAAAAATTCAAAGCAATTATTAGCAATGGGTTGGTTAGAATCAATGACTATGGTAGCACTATGTTGCTTCTAAACACATTTAGACATAATACAATTGAGATTTCATTATGGATAAAATTGCCTGATGATTTAATAATCTGATATTGCTTCTGCGAGCTTTCTGAAGATTAGGTTCTATAAAACTCAGTAGATGCTGGATCTTGCATTCTTTTTGTCTATGGGTGGTTACTGGGTCAGAATTATTGCAGAGCCTGAACATTTTTATGTGAAGCAGCTGAAATGAAAAAAGGTTTTGACCAGATAAATAAAAGCTCCCTCTGAGTCTCGGGAGGATTAAGTACTTAGCTACTTGCAGAAACGTTAAAAAATAGCTCTTCTGTGTTTTTTATTTGACTTTTCTTCCCATAATCCTTGCTGTTTTCCGTCTTGGAAGCTTTTCGCTTGCGACTAAATCTTTACATTTTCTTCATTTTGGGTTCTTACTGTGGCCTTCTTTGTGTGTGTGTGTGTGTGTGTGTGTGTGTGTGTGAGGGGGGATTTGTTCAAAGTAGAACTTTTCCAACTGCCGGAATTCTTTCTTCAGCTTGAGGTGATTCCCTGCGCCCTCCTAAACTGTCTGTGCAGCAGTCATGCACAAGATATGCTTGCTTTTGTGAACGTGCCCTCATCACTGGTTTACTCACACATTTTTACCATGAAAAAATCGTGCCTCCGAGATGTGCACCCTTGGGGGCTGCCTGCGGGTGTAGGGAGGCACTGGGGATGGGCTGCAGAACTGTTGGGGACAGAGGGCACAGGCTGTGCCACTCAGAGGGGCCGCTGTGGCCGCGGGGCTTTGTCCTGTCTGCAGACACCTGGGCATCAGGCTTTTGTGAGTCTCAGACACATCATCATCCAGTGCTTCTTTTAAGTAGTTGTCGTCGGCTTCATTAGGTACCTTTACTTAAGTTGGAATATTACAAGGTAGACGTGAAGGAGTGCAACAGTATTCCCAGAGACACAAAACCCTTCTCTCTTCCTTTGGGGCTAGTGTTAGGTGTTGATGGTAGCTTAGGGCTGATATGTGAAGAGAAGTTATGTCAAGCAGCAGGGCTGTGGGGTTGACTCCTTTTCCCCAGGATGGAGGCCTCTGGCGCTTGGAGCTCTTTTCTAGAGGTGGCCGGCACCCTCTTTCTAGGCTGCAGCTCTCTACCAGTACTACGTGATAGATCACTGGAGGCATCGGGCTCTCATCTGGTGTTTTGTGGATGGCTTCTGTGGAAAGTGGCAAGATGAATTTAAGTCCTGAAATGGTGAAACACTAGTGGCTTTGAGGGTTGATTGGCAGTGGCACTTCCTCATATGAAATTCTGTCACTTCCCGTTTCTACCTCAACACAGGGCCTGCCATGACACTGTATTCCTCAAGGAGCACATTTCCCTGCTGATGATAACGTAACATGTGATAGGGCAGCAAAATGGTAGCACAGGCTACAGCATTAAACCTCCTGAGTTCATCCCTGATTCAATCTCGTAATTTTTCTGAGCTTCAGTTTCTTCAACTGTAAAATGGGGATAAAAATAGTGACTACTTAATAGGGTTATTGTGATGAGAAAGATAATCTGTAGACAGAGCTTTGCATAGTATATGTTACATAGTAATATACTCTTCCTCTTCAACTCAGCCCTCTTCCTGTAGGCAGTAATGTCTCAGTTGGATTACATTTTTTCCTTCTTTCATTGCATTTGCCATATTCATACATATGTATGAAAAACACAAGTGTAATAAACAGCTGATGTCTGCATTTAGATTATATCCACTCTCCAGCTTCTTTTATGGTGTGAGATTGGGACTGACCTGTTTTTGGAAATGACAGGGGTCTCTCAAATTTAGAGTTGCATTCTGTGGAACAGGTGCTCCTTTTTTTTTTCTTTTTAAGTTATGGCATGAGCAGGATTTTTTAGGTAGGGTAGAGAAGGTTTGTAGGTAGGATTCCATGGAGCAGGAAAAGTAGTTTTCTTATTCCAGTGGCAGCAGTCCTCCCCCTCCTCTCAACCTTTATGTGGGAGCAGGTTGAGTTTTGTTTCATTACGTATTATAAGAAACAAGCACCTAGATAATTAATTGGATTCAGTGAGACCAGGACAGGAGAGAGCTGGGTTATGTTCTCACATGGCTCAGATAATGGAGCTAGAACCATGCTGGGCACTGGTAATCCTGTCTCTGCTGCCAGGTGACAACTCAGCTCATTGTAGCAGAACATCATCTGGGGTTTCTTTGGCAGGGGACAATGGTGTTATGAGTTACATTTCAGAATTGTTGGGAAAAAGAATACTCTCCCCTGTCTCCAATACCATTTTAGCATCCATAACATGGCAAAGCTAATCAGTGGTGAAAGGTATCAGAAGAGTGATTATTCCTGAGGTGGGAGTAGGGGATGGGCTGGGGGTGGTTTACGATAGGGATGAGGGAGCATTCTTGGGCGATGAAAATAATAGGGGCATGGACAATTATCCATAGCACTATTATTCCTAGTGCCCAGAGTGGAAATGACCAAATGTCTATTGGCTAATGAATGAATAAACAAATGTGATATATTTTATATAATGGAAGATTATTCAGCCATAAAAGGGAGTGAAGTACAGATACGTGCTGCAACCTAGGTGAACTTTGAAAAGTTTATGCTAAGTGGAAGAATTCGGTAACAAAAGATCACAAATTGTATGATTCTATTAATATTAAATGTCCAAAATAACAGATCTGTAGAAACAGAAAATAAATCAGGGTTTTTTTTAGGGCTGGGATGAATGAGGGGCTTGGGGATGACAGCTAAAGGATGAGGGGGTTTCTTTTTGAGGTGATAAAATGTTCTAAAATTAATTGTGGTGATAGTTGCATAACTTTGTGATATACTAAGAACCAACCAATTATACACTCGAAATGAGTGAATTATATGGTATGTGAATTACATTTCAATAAAGTTGTTACTGAAAATAAAATACTTTAAAAAACGCTATATGTAGATACAGATATTTGTCCAAAGAAACAAAATACTACAAATGTAGCTATTACTATTTCAGTGTCTTCTCCCTCCCAGAGATAAGTAATTTTCTGAGGTTGATATATTTAATAAATATATTTCTTCCTTGGATTTTTATCATAAAAAAATAAAATAATAGGGGTATGGAATATATGGTTATATGCATTTGTCAAAACTGATCAAACTGTACATTTATTATCTGAGCATTTTATTATATGTACATTGTATCTCAAAATATAAATTGTATTAGAGTCAGTAGGATAATTAAAAGTGTGGTTTTACAACTTTTATCATCAGAGCTAGCAGAGAATACAGGCTCTGAATGTGAACACACAACATTTGCTAAATACTTTGACAGTATGTGTCAAGGAGAAACATTGCTTCAGTGGCCAAATCCTATGAGTATTTTTATAGTACTTTGCAGCAACTTAAAGAATGTAAAGATATAAGGAGTCCATCCTATTGGGTGCTGGGTTAGAAACATTTTAAGATCAGATAATCCAAAACAAATATGAACAAATTTACTTGAATAACTTGAAGATACCTTCAATTAAAATGTAATATTTTTGATTATGGATTGTTTGATTGAATTCAAGTGCCAGCAAGCCACATCCTATGTAGTAAAGTCTTTTAAACATTTCCTGATACCATGACTTTTTTTCTTTGTTTTTTTAATGGCAAATATATTTTAATTGTATTCATAATTTGGGAAGTCTTATTTTTACAAAATATTATATGTTTCCTACCTTGCAGATAACCCAGGAGGCTGGAGAATTCATGATCACTTTCCCATATGGCTACCATGCTGGTTTTAATCATGGTTTCAACTGTGCAGAATCTACAAATTTTGCTACTGTCAGATGGATTGACTATGGAAAAGTTGCCAAATTGGTAAGCTATGCCTCAGAAAGAAAGCATAAATTAAGTGTGTATTCTGGTTGTTTTAGTAGGAACCCTAAGATCCTGTGCAGCATTTATTTATTTTTCCTTACTGGCGCTGTGTGCCTCTCACCACAGCAATTCACTTCAGGCTAGACACATTTATTTTACGTAACCAGTATTACCAATTTTAGCTGAATTTGTCTGTTTTGAGATTAATGTGGAGCAATTTACCCTGATAGGTAATTTGATGTGATGTGTATTTGCTTTTTATCTTGAGGCCTCCAGTTGGTGTTTTGCAAGATTTTCCAGTGGCATCATGTGGCTCCATGTTAGGTAGACTCAGATCTCTCCCTGTTCGCGATCAGTTCGTGGCTTAGAAAACAACACTTTACAGAAGGGAGTGTCTGATAAAATTGTAGCAAGAGATGGAAAGAGGTTGGTAGGAAGAAATGATTAAAACTGCCCTTAGTGCAGAAATGAAATTCTTGAAAGTAATAATGTAGAACACATTTTAACAGGAAATACATGTTCATGTTAAATTTGTTATAAAATTTTGCATCTCCTGCCCAGTGTATTTAATTTAGCTCACATACTGTGTATTTTCATTCACAGGCAATAACTTCCATTAAATTTAATTACTTTCTCCCTGTGGTGTTAAATAGAAGACATCTTCAAAGTGATGGTGGTTTCTATTAGGTTTGATTCCTTTCCTGTGGCTTTTAAGGGAAAGGTGCAGGCTGGCAGAGGGCAGCTTCTAAATGAAACTGTGTGTTTTACAGAGGATGTAAAGTTGACATAGATTTAGCAGAAAATGATAAATAAAGTGG
>NW_012114733.1:3390598-3411568 GCF_000951035.1 Colobus angolensis palliatus | reverse complement strand
AAGTATATTTAGGGAAGACAAATCTTAGTTTAATTTACATGTGTATTTAGAAAATTGCGTAATATATTAAAAACTAAGTAAAAGTATAGCCCGTTGGCAGCCCAGGAGTCATTTGAATACATTCTTGACATAAAGGAAAGCCCCTGGTATTGGAAGACTTTTTCTGTTCTAAGTAATTTCTATTTATGCTGAGTAATTCAGAAAGGAACAGAACTGTTCTACTACTTCACATTGTACATCCTGTGTATTCTAAGAAAACCTCATAAGAAATAGAAAACTCAGTGTGTACCTTGGCCAACCACTGCATTGCTTTTGTGGAAATGTAATGCTTGCATCTGCCTTGAAGCAGTGTCTTGGCCACGAGGTTATAACAAGGTCTGTTATTTTATAGTTTGCACCTTTACTTATATAAGTCAGCTATCACAGCTGTTCAGAGTCACCGCAAATATTGATTCTTGTTTAATACAGGTCTCAGAAGTAGCCCATGATGTTGGCCAGAATAGGGCATTCCAGCCCTGGGGAGAAGCTAAACTACCATATACATTGGAGTTGCATTTCCACATTTCCATGTGGAAGTAGAGTGGGTGTGGAGTGGAAGGAAGAGAGGCTGGTAGTGCTCCTCCCTGAAATCCCAGCTGACAGAGCCCATCACAGCTGTGGGAATGTGAAGTGTTGCACTGTGGTGGAGGAGGCTGGATCTGACATCCAACTTTTCTTCTTTGGCTAGCCATGTAACATTAGGAAAGTCATTTATTCTTCATATATAAATTAGAAATACCTCTCTACCCTGTAGGTTTATTGCAAAGAGAAAAGAACTTAGGTATGTGACCATCTGTTCGTTCAGTTTAGTAAGGGCTTTGACCGTTTTGTTTGGTTCTGGGTACAAAATATTCAATGCTGTAATGCAGTTTTGGCCAGCCAATTAAAAATTGCTGTAATTGAATGTATTTGAGATTTTTTGAGTTATGGCCACCTCTTACTTCCTTTGGCCAAATGATGTCATCTGAGAATGTATTAGTTGTCTCTTGCTGCTGTAGCAGATTACCACAAACTTTGTGTTTAGAACAATAGCCAGTTGTTATCTCATGGTTCTATAGGTAATAGGCCCAGCATTGGTCTCACCAGTTAAATGTCAAGATATTTGCAGGGTTGCATTTCGTACTCAGACTCTGGGAAAGAATTCATTTCCTTGCTCCTTCGGGTTGTTGGCTGAATTTACCTGCTCGCAGTTGTAGGACTAAACGTTCAGATTTGCTGCTGACTGTGAACCAGGGGCTGAACTTTTCTCCTAGAGGCCTCTCTAGTCCTCCTGTGTAGTTCCTGCATTTCAGAGCAGGCAATCCACAAAATCCCATGTGTCATGTAAGATAGTGTATTCATAGATCTCTGGGATTAGGATGAGGACATCTTTGTTGGGGTGCATGAAGGGAAACATCTGCCTACTAGAGGGGATACCAATTTATCATTGACATAATATATTTAGAATCTGCTTTGGGCTGGGCACAGTAGCTCATTCCTGTAACTAGCACTTTGGGAGGCTGAGGCAGGAAGACTGCTAGAGGCCAGGAATTAAGACTATCCTTAGCAACAGAGTGAGATCTTGTCTCTACAAAAAATAAAAACAAAAATAAAGAAAAAAGAATATTTTGAGTCATGTAACCAATTTTAGTTTTTTTGCATAAAACAGGAAAATAACCTTATAAACAGTTTTGAATGTTTCACTAAAATATCACATGCTTTCTTGATTTATACCATCAATATTAATATTTTCATGTCTGTTCTTGGATAATAAATTATCTTACATTATGGTAAGCTGAGTTAGCATTTTTCCCCCCAGATTTTGGTATCTTTAATCAGTTATTTGACACCTATTTTTGATCTCTAAGTCTGATTCATTAGGTAACCTTATGAATTTACTGTATTGCATGTGTATGTACTTTCTAATCCCTGGCAAATTTGTGCACTGGGCATAAATTTATGTGTTTTGCTGGAAACTTATGCCCATGTTTGTCTTAATTCTTTGTCTTCATCAGTTTGTTCTAAATGATAACTATAAAAAAGTCATTGTTCATAAGTGATAATGAACAGTACTTTTATAATTACTATGAAAATATGAGCACTTTTTCATAATGAGGCATTGGTGGTGATGCTACCTGCTTTACCCTGTCACATGGGGTTTATTGAACGTGTATAAGTATCTAATAAAGTATTTATCGTACAGCATTAAATAAGCAAAACAATGCAGAGTGTGGAGTCTGCATACATTATATTATATGTGCATATATGTAATCATAAACACTATGAAATATATATATGTAAATATAATTTTGTGTAATACAAACTAGTATTTTTAATTAGGTGATTCAGAAAAGAGCTGTTACAAAAGGCAATTTTTTTTTAATTAAAAAAAAAACAAGTAGGTTTTGAAAAGATAACCTCATGTTCCCCGATAGGGACCTTTTGATCAGAAGTCAACAGGCTTTGTCAGTAGGGACCTTTTCAGATGCCTCAGATGGCTGGTAGATGGGGAAGAAGTTCTACTTACGGAGACTAGGCTTATCTGCTGTGTGCCAGGCACCATGTGTGTTTCTATGAGTTCATCACTCGTGAGTGCATTGTTCCATGAGAACAGGGGTGAGAGTAAGAGCTGACACCGGCAGGGGTTCAAGGTGTGCTGCTTTTGCTGTTGGCTACTTGACTTCTGCTGGTGTCCCTGGAGCACGACTGGAGAGGGGGTCTTCTGTGGCTTTCATCGGAATCTGTTACTGACCTATTGATATGTGATAACTTGTTCAAGAAATCTTCCTGGCTCTTAAGATTTGGGTACATTTGATTAGAAATTTCATTATTTGTGTAAAGCTCAGATACACTTCCAAATTTTAGCAAATTCCTGGATGTTTGATATTCTCAGCTGAATTATTGTATTTGGGAGATATTTCTGTCCCTGTGGGTAAATTCTCTGTTTTTTTAGTCTTTCAGTTCAGATAGTCCTTTTTCACAGTATCCATCCAAACTGCCTCATCTCTCAGATTTTTTTGTGTGTGTATGGATTGTGTAGAAGATCTGGGGAAAATAGGCAGAGGAGGGAGTGAAGAGACATTGACCTTTTAGTTTTGGTAGCGACTTAGTTTGACCATCCCTGTTTCTAATACTCTGATAATGGCCCAGGCTTTACCATTCTTCTCATTTCTCTCTTTGCTTCTGTTTTCCCTCAATGAGGATCATTCTGCTCTCTTGTCTTAACCTGCAAAATATAGCATAGCCAAATCCTGTAAGATGCTCCAGAACAAAAGGGCCTTTCATTTAGCAGGAACAACTGACCTAAGAAGGCAGTGTGTAATTTTCCCCCATTTCTCTAATCAAAGACAAGATCATTACTGAAAAAAATTGAGTGATGTTTCAGGTACCCACATGTTCATTTGCTGCTGACGGGCAGAGGTCAGATTTGGTGAGTGCCCAGTGAGTTCCTCCTGTGCCACGTGTGTGTACAAAGAAGAAAGACATATATATTGTCCTCAAGGAGTTTTCAGAAAGAAAAGAAGGACTTTTAATAAAACTCCACTTGCAAAGTTATAGTATTAATGGACCATACCATCTAGTTCTTTGTTTTAGGAATCTCTGTAGCTTTGAATGCTGGCATAACAGAGTGAAATTCAATTATTTTTTCTTGATAGAGATTTAAAAATATGTAACAGCTCATTTAGCAGTTGAAATAAGACATTTGTACATATTTGAGATGACTGTTTTCTGTTTCTGGAGCATTCTTTCCTTCTGTGGTGAAATGAAGTCTGTGATTACTCTGTGCAGCTGCTGCCGTGACACTCACAGGTCTGCTTCCTGGCTAGGTTGGATCAAAGCGCTGGCCTGCAGGTTGTATTTCATTTTTCCGTTTGCTGGGATGAAGTGCAGTTGTTTGATGTTAGGTTTGATGGATTTGTTTGCCACTGCATTCATTAGCTTCACATCAAAAAACTGACAGGCTGTTAAATGAAACTTTGGCTTAGATTTTCAGCTTGACTGTTTGGAGACATTTGTGAAGATATTTTGTTTTTGTGTTTCAGCAGCCTCAAGCACTATGATTGTCTCGAAGGGAAGAAAAGTTATTTACTGTGCTGATTTTCTTGAGTAGAAAAGAATCATTGTCTTGGGGACAGTCATATCTCGTCTATACCGTCTGAAGCAGTGTATTTTTATTACAGTGTGTGCAGTGAAAGAGACTTACTGTGTCACGATAAATAATTTTATCTTATTGGAAGGAAAGGTAATAGTTGGTGACATGAAAATGGTATCTTTTATTTTACATGAATTTTAAGTGATCATATTAACATGATATGTCAGAAAGTTGAAAAATTGTACTGTAGAGCTGGGAATGTTCTCTTATAAACTCCAGGAGTACTACCTTACTATCTAATTTTAAGACATTTTGATATTTGAATCCTCAAATGTTTGAACAAGTTTAAAAAGAGATGATAGAGTTTTAAAACTGATTTCCC
The DNA here is from genome assembly GCF_000951035.1 of Colobus angolensis palliatus. Classification (NCBI taxonomy): domain Eukaryota; kingdom Metazoa; phylum Chordata; class Mammalia; order Primates; family Cercopithecidae; genus Colobus; species Colobus angolensis. The sequence goes on along the minus strand of NW_012114733.1, from coordinate 3,407,075 downwards.
TTTAATCTGGCAGGGGTTTGAACTATTAAATTGTCTAGCATGTAAGTGCCATGATGTGGGTTCATTCTATTTTATATTTCAATTCTTTAAAATTCAATTAGATATTTCTTAAATCTGGTAGCATCCTTCCAGAAAATCTTTAATCTTGGGCAGTCTTTATTAAAACAATCAGGAATCATTTTTGTGGTGAGTCTCTAGGTTGTATTTTAATACGCTTTTGATCACAAAATACTAGTGTAGTGATATTTCTCCGTTCCTGTGACATGTGAAGGAAAGAAAATGCAGACTGCTTTGAATATTGTTCATTTAACAGTTCTTGGCATTTCAATTTTAAGTGTCTGACATGACGTATACAATATGAACTTCGTGAGTATGGGGATTGTATGTTCTGCATTTTTTTTTTTTTTTCAATTTTACCTATACTTTTTGCTGTTTCTGATTCCTGGGTTCTGTTGGAACAGTATAACAGAGCTGACGGGTAGTTTTGCTGCTTTTTTTTTTTTTGCTTTACTTTTAAGAGTATCTATAGGTTCACAGCAAAATTGAGAGGAAAGTATAGATTCCTCATTTTCCCGTTCTCCCCACATGTGCATAGCCTACCGCATCATCAACATCCTTGACCAGAGAGGTGCATTTGTTACCAATGAAGAACCTCCATTGATGCATCGTTATCCCCCAATGTCCATAGGTTTTTAAAAATTTTTATTTTTTAAGGAAACCCAAGCAACCAGACCAAAGTCCATAGTTTACATTAGGACTCACTCTGGGTGTTGTACATTCAATGGGTTTGAACAAATATACAATGACAGGCATCTGACATTATAGTATCATACAGAGTGGTTTCACCACCCTATGAGTCCTCTGTGCCTTTTCCACAGGGCGTGCGTGTGCGCGTGTGTGTGTGTGTGTGTGTGTGTGTGTCTTGCTAGCCCCTGAGAAACCTCTAACTTTGGAGAGTTAGTGTTCACACATCTGGAAGAAGTATTAAGAGATATGAGGAACATAGTCACATTATGTCCTCTTTCTATACTGATAAAATATTGAGTTGTGGGGTGCAGGATATCTAAAACTTGAAGAAGTCTGAGACTTCAGGTATGATGGTATCAAACCAGTTGGTTGGTATATATGGTGTCTGTGGGAGAGATGTCTGGAGCTGAAGTCTGGAGCTAGGGAGCCTGATTTCATTTGTTGTTAACTTGCATTTGCTGCATTATGGGATTTGAAAGGAAGTGATAGGCCTCATGATGCTGGTGTTTAGTTCTTAACCTGAAATCAAGGCATTATCTGCTTTTGAGTCTATAGTTTGTCAGTACCTTAAGAAAAAGTAAATTTGCCCTTTGAATAACTTTTATACTCTATTGAGAATTAGTTTGTTTTTAATTCAGTCTAGTTTCTTATAGTTAAATACAATAGTATTAATAGCTGACATTGTCTCCAGTATGTCAGATTGAGCTCTGGGCACTAGATACATGTTACTTTTCTTGATCAGCAATGATGCACGTTCAGATATAATTGCTTTCTGTCCTATACTAGCCCCCTTTTTCCAGTGTCTCATTTTCAGGGTGGTCCTGTGTCTTATGTTGAACTGGAGGGAGTTTGGGTTGAAGAATAAAATAAGGCAGTGAGGCCTGGCTTAGATGTAGGTTTGCCCCCAATGTCATATATCCTTCTGGACTCATTTTTCTGGGTGTAATGGCTTAAATAAGTGCCAGCCACGTCTCTGGTTTGTGGGATCACTCTTAAGATTCTTGAAGATTCAGAATGATCATGAAAGCTGTAGCTGATGTCACCACCAAGTGGTTCTGAACTCTCTCTCACAGTTGGTTGAGTTTGGATTCCTAAAGCCAGTGGAGCGAGGGGCATGGTGGCATACGCCTGTCATCCCAGCACTTTGGGAGGGTGAGGTGGGAGGACTGCTTGAGCCCAGGAGTTCAAGGTTACAGTGAGCTGTGGTCACGCCACTGTACTCCAGCCTGAGCAACAATGCAAGACCTGTCTCAAAACACAAAGAGAAGCCAATGGACTTGTTATTTTGGATTCTTCTTCTCTGTTGATAAACCTACATGTCAGTTCTTTTTTAGTCCTTAGTGCAACTGTCGTTAACTCTGAGGCTTTGACCTTGCTCTTTGATTAAGGTGGTGGGGTGAGAGCAAAGGTTCTATACTTTCTCTGTCATTTTATTAAGTGTGTGTGGGGAGATTCTGAGGCAGTCTGGATAAAAGGACTTGTGTATAGAGAATGAGGTCCAAGTTAAGGAGCACCTACCTCAATATATGTTTCTATGATTATCAGGGGCCAAATTTTAGTGTAGCACTTTTGAAGCTTTAGGATTTTGTTTTTTTAATGCCTTAGTTTGGACTTTTCCATGTTTTTTCAGTGTTTATAATAGTAAACACATAGGAAAAAATTCTACTAAAGGCTCTGTTCTAGATACAGTGACTGGAGAAGAGGGCAGAAGTTGGTAGTGTGTTTTCTGGCTCATGGTTACCCAGAAGGGAAAGCAGTGGGTAGAACATGAGGTGACATTTGAGAGAAGCGGCTGGCCAACCCCTGGAGAGAAGGAGGGGCTGGTGGGAGAGTCAGCAGGGCTCTGGGCACCCCCCAGAATTTGCCATAGTCAGATGCCCTGGCTTCCCACAGCTTCTCCTCTTTTCCCACCGTGGCTTTCTTGCCCTTCCACCCCTGCAGCTTCTGCTGAGGTGACACACAGTGGTTTATCTCATAAGGGCCCTTACCTCACATAAGGGATTGTCAGGTGTGTGCTGCTAGGGTTGGTGCAGCAGCTCAGCGGCCTCATGAGGTCTATGCACTTTCCGTCCTTCGGATTCACTGTCTCCGGGCAGGCTTGTCTTGATAGCTGTGCTTACTTCAGACATCTTGCTGCCAAGGGCAGGAAGGAAGGAGACAGTGTGAGAACTGGGCTCACCCTCATTTGCAAGGAAGCATCCTTTTATGTCCCGTGGCTAACTGTTAGAAAGGCTGCAAAGGTAACTGGCGAGTAACTGGTGTTTTTAGGGAAAGGGGCTCTGCCTGTGGAGAAGAAAGAAGGAAAAAGATTCATTGACAGAATCTGCCACAATATGTGCTTCTGATACCTCGTTTCGTCACACATTTCTGAAATGTTCCTGTGACTCTGGTGGATGCTATGGGTTGAGAGCCATGGGTTTTTAGGGAGTTAAATTAGGCCCTTGTTGTTTGGGTTGGGGTTCTTCTGCATGTTGTATTTTTTCCCACCAGTATGAATTTTGAGTTCTAAAACATCAACTTAATATCTATTTATAAATTGGAGATGTGTAATGTTTTGTACATATCTCATTTACAACCTCTTTTCTGTAAGAGTTAATAGGTATTGTAAGCACATATAGAACTGTGCCCACATATTTCATGGATATCAAGCAAACATGCCCTGTAGTACTTTTAAGGGGAGGAAGGGGGAGAGTGTTGGAAAAGAAATAGAGTAGATGGTAAATATAGGAATGCACAGTATATACCTCTTTCTGAAGAGCTTAGTAAATGTCCTGATGGCTATCTGGAGTGCACGTAAAAAACCCAACATAATCACCTGGGTCTGTGTTGGAATTCTGGTTCTGTGTGGAATAGTTGTGTGACCTGGGGCAAATGACATGTCTCTGTGAGACTTAGTTTTCCTACCCGTAAAGAGGGCGTTCACTTGTGCCTCACAGGTTGTGGTGAGGATGTGTGCAGTGATGGGAGAACTCGCCTAGCACCATGCTGCTCTCACCAAGTACATATTTAGGAAGTGATTCACTCTGGGTCATTTTTATGTCAGGGAACTCCCTGAATACTAATTTGGGGGAAGACTGGTGGAGTTCAGGCCTGAGGGGCTGAGAAGCAGTGTCTGTGGGGACAGTGTTTGCAGGGTAGGTGCCAACAGCAGGCTGGGCGGATGGATATTAGATAGTTTTACTGACTTCTCATTCGCATTCAGGTGTGCTTTTTGCCAAAATGAAGGCAGTATGAAAAGAAGTGCCAATAACTTAACTGTGTTTTTGTGGACCAGATTGTGGAGAGAAGGAATTTGAAGGAGCTGTTGCTTGTATCTTCAGAAACACAGTGTAGCTCTTGTGTCCCTTGTTGAATTTGAAAGGCTGTGTTTTGTAATCCCTTGGAAAAAACACCATCCTGGACGGTAAAGATTACTGCTAAGCTTTGACTGTATTTCACACATCAGTTTCATATACTTCAGGTTTTTTGATTGCATTAAAAAAACCCAGTTAGTTTCTATTAACTGTTTAAAATTTTTATAAAAGGTATTTTTGTAAGGCCTAATAATCATTTTCAGTGATTTTTGGCAGCATATTATTCCCAGTTCCCAGGAATGCATATTCAGGGTTGTCCTTTGATTTTGAGTGTTAATTTTTTAAAAAGGTGACCGATTTGTTGATTATTGAAATAGCAATAAAACTTGTTTCTTTGAAAGTAAATAAAATTGAAACAGTTTTGAAACTTATATAATGATTTCTTTTCTTTTTAAAAATCATATTAGTAAAGATAAAAAGAAAATTCCCAGTGCCCAGAAGAGTGTAGCTGGTAGAGTGGGCACTGTGTTCTCTTAGCAGGAATATGATTGGAGTAAGCATCCTGAAGAAAAGGTGGGCAGTGTGTATCAGTCTTGGTAAACATCTTCTTGCCCTTTTACCATTTTCTTACACTCCTAGGAAATGAGCAGAAATGTAGGCAGAAGGTGATTGTTGTAGTGCCATTTTTATCAGTGAAAATAGAATTAACAACTAAAATGTCCAATGATATGGCAATCATTGAATAACCAGTTGTGTCCATACACTATAATTTAAAAAAAATTTACAGAAGAGCATTGGAAAGGAAATCACTATGGCTAATAATACTACCCAAATATCCATTGCTGAAATTTGTAAAAATAAAGTAAAAAATTTAATGACACCCTTTCTAGTTTATTAAAGGTAAAAAACTGTTAACAGTTCATTGTATATCTCTTAAAATATCAGCATATATCTGTATCTTTTCGAAAATCTTAACAATGTTATTCAAGATTCTATACATTATTTTGCAATGTCTTTAATATATCATTCTGTTCAATATATATATATTTCATTAGCTGGGTATGGTGGCTTATGCCTGTATTCCTAGCACTTTGAGAGGCCGAGGTGGGTGGATCACTTGAGATCAGGAGTTCAAGATCAGCCTGGCTGACATAGAGAAGCCCCATCTCTACTAAAAATAAAAAAAAAAAAAAAAAAAAAAACAAAAAAACAACGAGCCAGCCATGGTGGTGGTACATGTAATCCCAGCTACTCGGGAGGCTGAGGCAGGAGAATTGCTTGAACCTGGGAGGTAGAGGTTGTGGTGAGCTGAGATTGTTCCACTGCATTCCAGCCTGGGCGACAGAGTGAGACTCCATCTCAAAAAAAAAAGAAAAATCTGTATCTATATCTATCTATATATTTTTATCTATATCTATATATATCTTTCATTTATGGCAAGTAAAACATTTTTGGGTTATAGATACTTACTAGAAGAAAATTGTTGTAGTATATCCCAAAAGAATGTGACAGGTGGTTTGCAGTGGATTTTTTTTTCTGAGGGGCATCACAGGACCACAGTAGTACAGAAGAGTTGATTGCACAGATCTTGTTAACAAATCAGAATGTTGAAAATGAACACCTTAGCTTATGGCTCTGTTTGCATTCCCTGGGTGCAGAGCAGATGGTAGGTGGGCTTGTGCTTGGTGCACGGGTCCAGTCTTGTGTTTGTTGATGGACTGTGTCCACACATGTCACCTCGGCTTATTCCACTACAGTTAATACTGGAAGAGATTTATAATGCCTTTGCAGTTTCTGTTTTACCGAATGACAGCATTTATAACTGGGTCTGTATATTTGAAGGAATGTATATTTAAGAAAAACTTTAATAAATTTCCTAAGTAATGCCTTTCTCTGGTGTCATAAAGGAATATTCCAGTGAATTTGAAAGATATGAGAGGAAAAAGTAACTAAATGGCTTTAGTCAACAGTTTTATGGCAATGGGAAATTAAACTGGGAATAACACAAAAGAAAAAAAAAAAAACTAGCTTGGTTTCTAAGCCTAGGCAAGGAGGGCTACATTAAACAAAAAACTCTCAGCACAACAAAATGCCAACTGCAATAACCATAAAGGATACTATAGATTTAAAACATTATTGCCCATTGTTGCAGAGAGCAGATGGTGCTTAAAATATCCTTTAATTTGATGTGCGTCTTAAAAGGGCAACCAACCAAAGAGTATATATCATCTGTATTAAAAAATTAAATGCAAACTTTTCTATTTTTGAGGATGCCATAGTATATATAGTTAACGAGGAACAAATGTAGCATCAGTATGCCAACAGGGACACACATTGGAGGCCGTCTTGGCAGTGGGTTGAGGGATAGAAAATGCTGAAACCTACATGAGAATATTAGAAAGTAAAGAATGCAGTTCTATAATCAGCTACATATGGATAGGCAAAGAGAGGGGTCTGCTTCTTGTTCAGCTGTTGCTCTGTGCTAGTGGAAGCATGTCCTGGAGTTAACGGTGTGGCCAAGAAAACAGATGTAGTTAGACAATGGAGGTGGGACAGAGAGCTGCAAAGTGCCACACTTGCCCCTCTTACTGGACCCAAAAGACTCTCAAGTGTAGCACGTTTCTGTAGTGCTGTAGATAATTAATCTGGGTGTTTGATGACCATCTGATCTAGCACATCCAGTGGCATTGATGCATATTGGGATAGGAATTTAATTTTATAAACTCAAGCTATTCAGCAGGGCCCATGAAAAAAATCACCGGAAGGGTAGGTGGATCTTTGCCACTGTCTGATGTTTCAAAGATTTCTTGTATTAAATACTGTGTCCAAAATGATAGAATACTCTCCAGTTTGTATTTATGTAAAAAAAAAAATAAATAAATAAAAATAAAAATAAGCTTTCATTGGTATTTTTAACATGGCAGACTTTGTAAAAACATTTAATGAAACAAGTAAGTGTATATACTTATTTTGAAGTCTTTAGTATTTTAGAGTATATTTGACAGCAAAAGAGGGTGAGGAAAAACAAATTTGGATTTCTATCCCACTAAAAAATTCTTAAAAAAATATTTAGTGTTAAGCATATTAGAAGAAAATATAGGGGAGTATTTATTTGATCCTTGAGTGGAGCAGGACTTTTGAAGCGGCACATCATTGGTGAACACCATGAAAAAAGATTTGACGTGTATCTTTGAAACTGAGTAAAAAAGTATGTGATATCCTTAGTATTAAAAATATCCTTAATAAGGTATATGTCCAAGTATTCCCTGGATGTCACTTAATAGCAAGTTCGTGAGAAGGAAAATATAGTAAAATTGATATATTTTGGAGCTGAATATAAAATTTACTTGCATATTTTAAAATAAAACAATGTTTTAAGGAAATTTGATACATGTGGTATGCTGCTTGGTGTTTACCTTCAGATGCCGTGAGGTTATGAGTTACTCTTTTTTGCCATTAGGGGTCGTTTTTGGGCAAGTTTGAGAACCAGCACTACATTAATATATAAAGAAATTCTCACTTGTAATTCATTAATCTTTAAATGGCTAAACTTCATTGAGTCCTTACTTTGTGTCAGGCATAAGGCTGAACTTACATTAACTTGTTTGATTTTTACAACTATCCTATAAAATAGATAATGTTATTACTGCCATCTTATTAGAGAAAATTAAAGCACTGAGAGACACAATTGTGGGTCCCTCCACACTAAAATTAGAAAAACTGGGGAAAAGACAGGCAGTTCACTAAAGCAGGAATATAGTCAGTAAATAACTACAAAGCGTAAATATAATCTCATTAGTAGTCATAGAAATGCAAAGAGGTTAGTGCCATTTCTTACCTCTCAGATTGGTGCGGAAGACAAATGGAAATACTCCATACAATTTTAAACTATGCAAATTAGTACACCCCATAGCATGCCAAGGCACCAGCCTTAGAAACATGTGCCCTGTGACCCTGCATCCATACCTGGGTGTTTGTCCTGTGGAAATAATTAGTAGTTGCCCAAGAATGCATTTATTTGGATAGTCTTCACAGTGTTGATTATGAAACTGAAAAAATTGGTAGCAAGTAATTGTAGAACACTACGGGATAGTTGAATAGATTATGGTACATCTAGTCATGATATGCTAATTAGCATTAAAAATGATGTGGAGGTACATTTATTAATATGTGTAGATAGATGTTTATAATACACAGTCATGGATTAAAAAAAGATAGGATCTTAGTTTGAATGCATACGTGTGTTACAAATTATGGAAAGATGTTTATTAAATTTTAGCATCATCTTTGCAGGACTTTGTTTATCTTTATTTTAAAATATTTCTATAGCAACCAGTTATCACATGTGCAGTGAAAAAAAGAAAAGATTAGTTTTTAAAAAGGCTGGCTTAAATTATTTAATTTACTTAAAATTATGTACAGCTCTATTAATAAAAAACTTTTATGCCATCACTTAGAGGATGAGGGGAAAAACCTCCAACTTTTAATATGGAAGTAAAAAACAAGAGGGTAGAAAAAGATCATCGATGAGGAATCTGAAAGATTTGAGTTTCCATAATTTGCTAGATTCGAGGCTTTGGATAAATTACTTGTTTTCAGCTTCAAACAGGAGTATAAAATATCAATAATTCTTCAGTGTGCATAATAGTATCTGATATTTGTAATGATGACTGTGGGCTGTCAAGCTAATTAATGATTTTGATGAATTACACATCCTGATTAAGAAAATAAGCTAGTACATTAGTGAATTTTAGAATGAATAGTGTTGAATAGTTGAAATTCATGCCTGTCCTTCATGGTACATTTCACTTCCTACCTGTGCTAGGTAAGTCAGACCTGTTTAACAATGTTAGCAGTTGTATAAAATGTTCATATTTAAATCAAAAGGGAGAAATTTGGCTGTCTCTTAGATCTCTAAACTAAGTTATTATATCTAAAAACTTGATTAAATTTTCGTGGTCATGAAGCTTTTGTTGAGGTATTGGAAAGGGCATGTTTGTGAACGTGTGTGACCTAGCTGAATGTTTCTGGCTCTGCGTAAGAACATGGGAGGAGGCTGGTGCTGGGGCTCGGGGAGGTGGCAGGGACTGGGCACTGTTGGCTGGGGAGGTAAGCACCCCATGTCCTGTGGATCTTGGTTCTGGGTTCTTAGGTCATGATGCCCTTCTGCAGGGTTGCTCCCCTACTTTTGCCCAGGCCTTTGGGGCAGTTTCAGTGGTTCTGAGATTTGTGAGGAAGGTGGAAACCCAGTGCCAAAACTAGATGGTAGCCAGACCATCTGTGAAGGTTTCTCCCAGGAGGTTGGCACAGAATGGGAAGATGGCAGGTGACCTTAGGAAAGAGGTTTTCTCAAGGTGCAGGCAGAGCCAGGGAGGGGCCTGCATGGTGCCCTGCTGTTTCTGGCCAGCCTTATTTCCTGCCTACCTGCCCCTTCCTCCTTTCCTGCCATTCTATGCTTCTCTGCATTCTCCTTTAGAAGCAAGTTGAGCTGCTCCTCCCCAGACTAACGAATACTTGATACCATGCAGCTCAGCTTTGCTGTCACTTCTTGCAGGCAGGACTCTTTACCTCTCCCCTGTGTGATAACAGTACTGTCTCCCAGGGTTATTCTGAAGACAGCTGGAGAAGATGTACACACTGTGCTGGCGTTCCTTGACATGCTCCACGTGGGCGCTGTTCTCTGAGGCAGGGTTCCAGGAGGCTCATAGTCCTGGCATTCATTGTAGAATGAATAAATACAAATGCCTCTGCCAAACACAGTGGATAAAAACAGAAATGCTCATTAATGTATGTGAATGGAGTAGATCGAAAGTACAGAAAACCCATGTACAAATTGTTCATTGGTCTATCTGACGGGTAGTAAATATACTGGGAGAGAGAGAATTTATATATTTGCAGCTTTAACTAATTTTGGTTTTGCTGTAGTCCAAAGGCATTTCTGCTTAGAAATGTTTGTAATTCTAACGAGGGTAGCATGTGTTAGTGTCTTTGGAACCGATGGTTGCTCCCAGAGATGTGTTGGTATTCTCTCTGTGTTACCGTGTGTGTGTATGTGTGTGTGTGTGTGTGTGTGTGTGTGTCTGTTTTAACCTTTTTTACTACTTTTGGTAAAGAAATAAGAAAAAGAATAATTTTTTCACCATTTCTATTGTGGATATTTCAAGAATTGTGATATTATATTCTTGGAGTTTTTCATATGGTACCCTTTCTATATTGTTCCAAATCAGTGGGCATTTTCAATATGTTGAGGAATTTAACAAAAAATGAAAAATAAAAAGCAAAGAAAATACTGGTCTTATCAGTCCTCCCTGGAATCAGTGGAAGTGAAAACTATGACATACTTGAGACATGACCTTGGTTTAGTAACTGATGGTTTTAGTTTTGTGTTTTCAACTAAACAAATAAAGCACTAGTGCTTATTCTGGGATAAGGAAATGCCATTTTCTTTGTAGATAATATGATTGTATTTTTCAAAAAATTAACTACCCAGGAATATGAAATGAAAAGTAAAAAATCTTTCATAAAAGTGTTTCCTAGTATTAAAATCTAAATGCAAGCAAGTTGGTTTAAAACAAGTAATTAGGTAATCTTGAAGGATATGGTGAAACAAACCCATTTGTTGTGATGTAATGCAATATTTAAAGAATCTAATGCACTATCTTAGGCTCTAGTTTGCAAAATGGGTTTTTATCATGTGTTTCTTTAGCTCATACCTTGCGCCAGCTGGTGAAGAATACATTTCATGTACAGTGTGCTTCTCCGTTGGGATTTGTGAGAGGCAGGCAAAAGGACTGTTACCTGTACCTCTTCTCTGAGGAGTGGGTCAGTGGACTTCAGTTGTCCTCTTGCCTTGTTGGTAGGCGTGGCACAGCCCGAGGGGAGGGGAGTCATTTCAGTGATAGCCAATCTGGCTGCCTTCCCTTCCTTCTTATCAGGAAAGCTAGCACATGGGAAAAAATGGACAGTTTCTACTCTGTTGTGATAATCCATATAAGCAGAATCACAAAATTCCCAGATGACAATTCAAACAGTTACTGTAAAAAATAACAAGGTGTATTTGACCTCCTTTGAGGCCACACTAATGTCAGAGTTTCTGATAGTTTATGTGGTATTAATGGACACCAAAATACTGTTAATGTAGATGGAAAGGATAGTATGAGAGTTGAGAGCAGGGAACAAGCTAACAGGGTTTAAGCACTCTTTAGGAGCAACTGCACTTTCTGTGTTTCTTTTTCAGTTTTGTTCCATTGTCCTTGTTTGCAGTTCAAAACCTGGGACTGTTATTTGTTTACAACATAGTACCTTTTGTATTTTCCCTTTTTTTGAGACGGAGTTTTACACTTGTTGTCCAAACTGGAGTACAATGGCGTAATCTCGGCTCACCGCAACCTCTGCTTCCTGGGTTCAAGCGATTCTCCTGCCTCAGCCTCCCGAGTAGCTGGGATTACAGGCATGAGCCACAATGTTCGGCTACTATTGTACTTTTAGTAGAGACAGGATTTCTCCATGTGGGTCAGGCTGATCTTGAACTCCCGACCTCGTGATCTGCCCACCTCAGCCTCCCAAAGTGCTGGGATTACAGGCGTGAGCCACCGTGCCCGGCCCATATTTTCCCATTTTAATAAAGCATTGTCTAAGACAGTAACAGAAGAGTACATCATTTCCTGGCTACTTGTAATACCATTATGATATGCCACATGCTTTTGGTAAGATCAGCGCTTATAGTGAGGGATGCAGAGGTACTGGACCAATTCATGAGTGCCTTTTGACATTAAAAAACATCAGCATTGTTTGTATTCATTATTATGTCTGCTATGGTTTGAGACATATTGGTCTTAACAAAAGGGCTTGAGGGAGCAAATTCGCCTTCTCTGTTCCTTCCATCTCTTCTGCCATGTGAGGATACAGAAACAAGGCACCATCTTTGAAGCAGAGAATGGGCCTTCACCAGACACCAAATCTGCTGGTACCTTTGCCTTGGACTTGCCAGCTTCTAAAACTGTGAACAGTAAATTTCTATTGTTTGTGAATTATCTGTAATTTGCTTTGTTAAAGCTGCCCAAATGTACTGAGTCTTTTTGATTTTGCTGTCTACATATCTTTCTCTCTTTTAAGAATTAAGTGTTGAACTTATAAAAAGGGGCACAATTAGACATTCTGGAGGTCATCTTACTGAAATTAGCATGCTAAAAAGTTCTAGAATAATAGAATTTTCTGTGGAGTGCTTTTTTAGTTTGGAAAAATTTTAAACTTCCTTTACTACGTCAAAGATACTTTATTAATTTGCTAGAATGCAGCTTACCCTATATTGTCTTATATGCAAGAAGTACATTACCTCTTTCTACTGTTTAGGTTTTACAAAACAGGTGTTCACACATCTACCTAAGAGAGTTTGTTTTAGGTGCTTCAGATTTCCTGTGAGGGGTTAGGGGTTGCATGGTAAAGCATTAGGTAACAAAAGAAGATGACCTTCCTCTGAAGCAGTCATTTTTACTGTATTGTCTTCTCACTACTACTATGATGAGCACTTGGAGATGCCTGCCACTTTGAGGTTGGGGGTTACATTCCATTTTAATTCAAAAGAGAGAAAGTGATTGTTACTGTGTAGTCATTAAGAAGTCGTTGCCCTAAATGTATTTGACACATATTATGCTATTCCACTGGCAAAATTTGATTATATTTAACCCTTAAGAGAGAGAACAAAAGTATGGAAAATAATCCACTTGACTGTCTCAAGAGTAAAGAGACTGTCTGCTTTCGTTTTTCTTTCCTCAAAGGGTACAACAATTTGTGTATATACCTTGGACCTTATTGGAGCCTTAGTCTTGGTGGGTATGCTCTGCATCCAAGATACAGCCTTGAAGAACAAGGAAAGGCTAGTTTTACACTTCCAGCTTCCTTTGGAAGCTGCCTGGTAATAGTGCTGATGTTACCAAGTGTCAGGTTGCAGTTTGCCATCATGGAAGGACCTATGCTGGGGTGTGAGAAGCTCACAAAGACTCCTTTCCAGCACTTGAATTCATAACAGGCTGGACTTTTATCACTGGCAGATGCTGTAAAATAGTACAAGGTAATCAGGGTTATAGGATGGGGGGAATTTAATTTCAACATGGCATGAATTTGAACAGCTTTGTGAGAGACCTGATATTTGACCTGGTGAAGATTGGATGCTGTTTTGGAAGTACATATTTGGAAGGAGAGAGTCTGCAGCCTGAGTAAAGATGGGGCTGGATGTGGTAAGGTGTTTTTGATGGTCACTTCTGAGTGATTTGAGGTGTAGTGTGTTTAGAAGGGTGGATGGAGCTGGGCCATGAAGTATCTTGAAAGTCTTACAGAGGTGCTTTTTTATTCTGAGTAATGGGGAGCCTGTGAACATTTTAAAGAAGAGGTTCAATATAAACTTCTAAAGGACAGTGGTGAAAATATAATAGATGTGTTTGCAATTTTAATGAGAGGTTTTTGTTTTGTTTTTTTGAAACAGGGTCTTGCTTTGTCACCAGGGCTCAAACGATCCTCCCACCACAGCCTTCCGAGCAGCTGGGACTTTTTAATTTATTTTTTTATAGAGACAGGCCTCACTATGTTGTCCTGGCTGGTCTCAAGCGATCCTCCTGCATTGGCCTCCCAGAGTGTTGGGATTATAGGAGTGAGCCACCGTGCCTGGCCGATATTTTTCTTTTTTGGCTAATTCTTTTGACCAGATGAAATTCTTTTTCTTTATCCAGCAAATATATATTAAGCTTTAGTTATAGGCAAGGTAATTTATATGTGTAATAAAATATGAATAAAGCCAGTTCTCACTTACAAAGAGATTTTAGCAGGATGTTTTATTTTATTTCTCCTTCAAGCACTGAATATTGCGTACTTACTAAGAGGATTATGTCTTCTAAAATGGACCTTCTTGTTTTTAGACATTTTGATCACCTTTGAATAGGTTCTATTTTGGCTAAGCAACTTTCAAAGCAACATCACTGTATTTTTCTATGCTTGGTGGATGGACAAATGATTGTAGATTAGAGTAGAAACATCCCAGTTTCATTAATTTTTCTCTTTGATGTTGGGGAAATGATATAAAGTTGAATGAGGGAATCTGCCTATTCATATTCCACCCACGAAGATTACTGAGGTCATTCTGTTTTTTTTTTTTTTTTTTTCCCAAGAGTTAAAATATCGTTTATATAGGTATGAATTATTTTCATTGGCAGGAGTGAATTGGAGAATGTGGGAAATTAGGAATGAATTGCAGGACTGTGGGAGAGATGCTCAGGAAGGAAAATGGCTGTTGGGCAGCCCCTGCCTCCCTTACTCAGTCTCCTGGTCTTAATATGAGCACCATATATGTGTCCACATTCTCAATTTCAGGCATCCCTTCCTCTGACCTACACCACCTGTCTCTCAAGCTCTTTTTCTCCACTACCCAAACTGTAGCTTGCACTTGGACGCCAGGAGGGTTTAAAATCCATTGGTCCTACTTTTCATGGTTGCCCACTCACCTCAACTTCTTACTTCCCCCTTTCACTGGTTTATATTGCATGATCCATCATTGTAAAGATGCCTTTGGTTTCACACCTTGCCTTTCTTTCACTTTGTCATACTCATCTGACAAAAATCCCCATCTTGTTCAACTTAGCTATTTCTCTTGCTTGTCCCTATGTATCTGACCATGGCTGGAGATGAGCATGCAGCCATCTCATTTCCTCTCCCTAAATTCTAGGCTTCCAATGAGTTGTTCATGATGCCCAGCAGTCCAGCCATGTTCCCCAAGTTCATTGGCTCTCCCTCTCTCCTCCTGTCTCCATCCTCATTCTTTGCTGATTATCTTGCTTCTCATCTCGTTGAGAAAATAGAGAACTTCCGCACACTGTAAACAGCACATTTACCTATCTATCAGTGCCAGTGCCCATACGCTTGAACTCCCATTCTTTACCTGATTGAATTGTTTATGGGTCTGTGTGAGGCCACTTGTGCACTTGACCCCAGCCCCTCTTGCAACTTGAAGACCATTGCTCAGGCATCTCAGTTCTTCATTCACTGTATCATCACGTTTTCCTTCTCCACTAGATCAGTCTCATCAGCATACAAGCTGTCATATCTCCCATTTGAAAAAGATCTTCTCTTTTTTTAAAATATAAACTTTTATTTTGGGTTCAGAGGGTAGATGTGTAGGTTTGTTACATTGGTATATTGTGTGATGCTGAGGTTTGGGGTACAATTGATCTCATCACCCAGAGATCTCATCATGTAGTCTCAGGGATACTGAGGCAGTGAACATAGTACCCAAAAGGTAGTTTTTTAGCCTTTGCCCTGCTCTCTCTCTCCTTCTGGTGGTCCCCAATGTCTGCAGTTCCCATCTTTGTGTCAATGTGTATCTAATGTTTAGCTTCCACTTTCAAGTGAGAACATATGGTATTTGGTTTTATGTTCTTATGTTAATTTTCTTAGGATAATGGCCTCCACTTGCATCTGTGTTACTGCAAAGGACATGATTTTATTCTTTTTATGGCTGCATCGTATTCCATGATGTGTATGTACCATATTTTCTTCATCCAATCTATTATGGATGGGCATTTAGGTTTATTCCATGTTTTTGCTATTGTGAATAGCACTGTGATGAACATAGAGTGCATGTGTCTTTTTGGTAGAATCATTTCTTTTCCTTTGGATATATACCCATCAATAGGATTGCTGGGTCAGATGGTAGGTCTGTTTTAAGTTCTTAGAGAAATCTCCAAACAGCTTTCTATAGTGGTTGAATTAATTTACATTCCTGCCAGCAGTGTGTATTCCCTCTTTTCTACAGCCTCACTAGCATGTATTATTTTTTGACTTTTTAATAATAATAGGAATTCTGACTGGTTTGAGATGGTAGCTCATTGTGGTTTTGATTTGCGTTTCTCTAATGATTAGTGATGTTTAGCATTTTTTCATCTGTTTGTTGGCTGCTTGTATGTATGTCTTCTTTTGAGAAGGCTCTGTTCCTGTCCTTTGTTCACTTTTTTTTTTTTTTTTTTTTTTTTGAGGCAGAGTGTCAGTCTGTTACCCAGACTGGAGTGCAGTGGCACAATCTTGGCTCACTGCAACCTCTGCCGCCTGGGTTCAAGCGATTCTCCTGCCTCAGCCTCCCGAGTAGGTGGGATTACAGGTTTCTTGCCACTGCGCCTGGCTAAGTTTTGTAGTTTTTAGTAGAGACAGGGTTTCACCATCTTAGCCAGGCTGGTCTTGAACTCTTGACCTTGTGATTCACCTGCGTCAGCCTCCCAAAGTGGTGAGATTACAGGTGTGAGCCACCATGCCCGGCCTACTCACTTTTTAATGGGGTTGTTTTTTGCTTGTTGTTTTAAGTTTCTTACAGATTCTGAATTTTCTTTCTTTTCTTTTCTTTTCCTTTTTTCTCCTTCCTTCCTTCCTTCCTTCCTTCCTTCCTTCCTTCCTTCCCT